>NC_063193.1:14757625-15057625 GCF_017589495.1 Alosa alosa | reverse complement strand
GGTATACAATTCAGCGAGGTTTTCTTGGTAACCCACCTCTATGTGCCTTTAATGACCTTTATTTGGCATTGGGTATTCAGAAGATTTTAAAGATTAAGATGAAACTGAATGCCAAGAAACATTTCACAGAACAGAAATAGAACTAAGCCAAAGCCACATCTTACACCAGTAGAATCGATTAGCATACTACCTTTGGTGATGGAGACAGTTAAATGTCTCTTTGAAATGCATTTGAGGGTTTTGGAATAAATCATTTATCAGCTGTAATCAGCCCAATCCAAAGTTTAGAGATGTTGCCAAAATTGCTAAGTATGAATTAGAAATGTTATTAGCAATGATGGAAAGCAATGTTTAGTTGTTCTTCAACGTACTCATAGGCAGCCTTTTAGAAATGTACCAAGGAAAAGAGCTACTGAAATATGGATGAATGCCGACATAATTTTCCAGTTTACAGTTTGCAAACGCTTCAAACGCAAATTTGCTCCCCTCATATTTCATGAATGAGACTCAGCAGTAGGGTTTGGTGACAGAAAGCCTCCGACACGGCGCTACACGTGTCTCATTCTTTGCTCCTTTTCTCTCTTTCCCTCTTTTTCTCTTATTCCCTCGCTTCCTCTTCACGGCCTCCGCGGCGTGCATTGGCGTGTGTGTGTGTACACAGTGCATCACCAACTGGCACCGCGAGAACAACTACAACAGCACCCTGCAGCTCCCAGACACCACCCTCAACTTTGCCAAGAGCCACCCGCTGATGGAGGATGCTGTGGAGGCGCAGCCCCTGCTGATCACCAAGGGGGTCAACTTCACCCGGCTGGCCGTGGACCGGGTCAGCTCACTGGACCAGCGCCAGTACAACGTGCTCTTCATCGGCACGGGTAAGCCACAGGGCGAGGGCACTATGAAATATTCATGCTTGCTTACATGTATGTGCATTGACACGCATTGACACACACATGCACATTATGTGCACGCATACAGATACAGACATATACAATCTACACATTAGATCCACCCTGTCGCTTCTCAGTAGAATAAGATAGAAAAGAATGCCTTTATGGTCGATACAATATACAATACAGCAGCAGAATCTCCAAACAGATTCAACACATAGACTACACTCATGCATACATACTAAAGAATGAAATATGAAAAAGTTCATAAATTGTATAGCATTTTCCATTCGGACAGTCTATTCAATCAAATGCCATGCGGTGAAAGGGAGTGATTGACGTGAAATAAGCTACTTAGATGCTGTGAATGACTTTTTCAGTTCCATTATTTTGGAAGGAGCTTTTACAGTGGTGTGAAAGTGCAGGCTTTGATAGACCTTTAGTGCCTTGCATCAGGCAGCAGAGTGAAGCCTTGGTGAGAAGAGTCCTTGGTTTGTGGCCTGGCGTGGGTGTTGGGTTTTGTATATCTGCTAGTGAAGGAGGCTGTGGGTGGTCCTCTGATGGTTGGTGGTCCTTTCTTTGAGAGAGAAAGAGAGTTCTTTGATGACTCTCTGATGAAAAGCCTTCTTGTCCGCCACAGCGCCACTGCCATACCATGCCAAAGATGACATTCAGGTGAGCAGGCGATGAGGTGAACACCAACAGCTGCTTGGACAGGTTGGCTTTTGTCAGTCTCCTTAAGAAATAGAGCTGCTTCTGAGCCTTTTGTTAGCAGACCATGTGAGCTCCTGGGAGATGTGAATGCCAACCAAGGCTAGTAGTCACTCTCTCCACTTTGTCTCCTCTGATGTGTAGAGGAGCAGCCTCTCTCTCTCAGTCTCCTGAAGCCGATGATCAGCCCCAGGAGTTGACGAGTGTGAGCTTATTGATGGAGCACCATTCTGTCGGTAGACCATAGAGTCCCCATAGGCATAGACTCTTCCCCATTGTGTCATGTGTGAACTTGATGAATGTATTGGTGCTGTGGGTTGGTGTGCAGACATAGGTGTAGAGGGAGTAGAGGTATGGACTCAACATTGAGGCCTGTGGAGCTTTAGTGCCAGGGTGGGGGAGTGATAGGTCCCTCCGGTGGTTTGAGCTTGGTTTTATTGGAAGTCCATCAACAGCGTCTTCATGTGTTCATCCCCTAGTGCTCCAGGTGAGTTAGAGCAGTGTGGAGAGCTGTGTTTAAGGTGTTCTCTGTTGACCTGGTGGCTCTGTAAGCAAATTGGTGGTCCAGGTCAGGGTGGGTGGAAGTGAAGATTCGATATGTGGCATCACATACACACACATACACATCCTACCTACATCAGTGCACATGACACAAGTAGTGGAGCAGCGGGTGTGGCCATGATGGAGCAGCTAAATACCAGTCAACTTTAACTTTAACTTCAACAAGCACAAATGTGACCCTGCAAGGTGCAACCAGTCGTTTTGCGCACGGTGCTATTTTGAGAAAATCCATGATAAACAAACGTACAGGTTAAAATGTTGAATTTCAAGTTTTCGCATAATTCGACAGTATATAGTCTATACTTTCATATTGTGAACAAATTTCACGGATAAACATTCGTTTTGACTGTTACTTAATTAACATACGTTTTGACATTAATTATATTCTATAGTGACACCTTATGACCGTCCCAGGTATTAACTAGGGGGCAGAAAAAGACTCATTGCACGGTTGAAACTATGGTTGAAACTGCATAGTCAGTCATCCGCTTCAAAGTCACGCCACCGTAAGGCTAATCATAGCTGTGCCCTCATACTATCGCACGTGACAATTTACTTAAAAAGGTGATTTTCTCCTCTTCTGGCGTATCGTGACAGGAGAACCATGGCAACTTTGGATGCGGTTATCTTAGCGATACTTTTTGCAATACCCTCGATATACATATCGTTGGAAAGCTTAGTTTATGGCCGTTCGTGTGAGTACAATAACTTATTGTAAATTGTACATTTTAACCAAAACAGCTGGTTTCGCCTTGCAGGGTCACAAATAGTTGCAAACACTCCCCGCACCTCAGCTAAAGTTCAGGTTCCCACACTCATCTCCTCTCATCTCCCGCGCTCCCGCATCAATGCGTAATGCGTCTCTCTCCACCTCACACCCGTAATAATCTCCTGCTTCATTAAACATTCTTCTTAGTGCTCCTCAGGAAGACTGCCAACCCCCCACAGACAGACACACACACACACACACACACACACACACCGTGAAAGGCCTGACTATTGGTGACGCCAACACTGCTGGCGAACCTAGCACACTTCCCCACCGACCGACCCGACGTGCTTCAGAGCACAGGCCCAACCGGCATCCCTGTTCCCTTCATGGCAGGACTGCCAAAACAGAGCTCCGGGCTTGATTAGCTATTAAGAGAGTGGTTGGCAGCCAATGCGGAGCGAGGGAGGGCTCTGCGGCGGCTCACTTGTATGTATGTATGTGTGTGTGTGTGTGTGTGTACTCAGAGATTATGGCAGCAGAGAGCAGACACCCAGACATGAAATGAGACAGGGTGCAGGGAGAGGAGAGAAAAAAAAAGAGAGAGAGAGAGAGTGCTAGACATAGGGAATGAATGAAGGATAAGGAGAGAGGGAGAAAGTTATAGAAAGCCATTTATATTGACAGCAATATAGAAAGAAAGATGAGGACCACAAAAGTAAAAGATAGAGCGGGCGAGGAAGAAAGAAGGGAGGTAGAATGATAGAGAGAGAGGAGGAGAGAGAGAAGGAGAGGGAGAATAGATGGGGGCAGAGTTGCGTGATGCGTTTGGCGAGGCAGAGACGGTCCCCTGCAGTCCTTGGCACTCCTCTGTAGCATCTCCCCGCGGTGCGTGGGGTCAGCCACTCACATTATCAATGACAGGCCGTCCGCCGAGAGGCCGGCGGGCAGAACAAACACACGGCTCACACCGGGGCTGGCTGTGGCACAGCACAAAAGGTCAAACTAGCATGCCTCCGATTCCACCGCGTGCTGCTAAACAATGTCTGCTAACCCGCCATTGCTCCAAAATGCATATCTGAGAAAGCAGCACAGTGCTATAAAACTTAACCACAGTTAACATAAACCTCTCCTTTTTTCTCTCTCTCCCTCCCATTCTCTCTGTCTTTTTCTTTTTTTAATCAACTTTCTCCCTCAACCTTCTTATCCATTTTTTTTCTCTCTTCTGTTGTCCACACCCTGTCCTTTCCCCTCTGCTCCTCATCCCCCATTCCTCTCTTCTCTCCTCTCATCCCCCATCCCTCTCTTCTCTCCTCTCCTCTCATCCCTTCTCCCAGCGGAGGGATGGCTTCAAAGAGTGGTAATCCTGGGCACTGAGGCCCACGTGATTGAGGAGATCCAGCTGTTTGATACCCCGCAACCCGTGGACAGCTTGACCATATCCCACACCAAGGTAACACAAGCTAATCACAAATCACCACTGACTCTGACCGGCCAGCCAGACCGTTCCGCTTTGGTCTGGTCTGGCTGATCTCATTTTGATCTCTCAGTGAATTAAATAGGGGCTTTTTGGTGCCACGGCGTGCTGTTAACAAGCTTTGCCCCAAAGCAGAACAGAGAATAGCAAAACAAAATGTCAGTGTAATTGAAAATGATGATCCCATTATCTCTGCCTGTCTTGCTCTGTCACTGTGTGTGTGTGTGTGTGTGTGTCTATGTGTTTGTGTATGCGTGCGTGTGTACAGTATGTCTGCATCTGTGTGTGTATGCATGTGTGTGTATGTGTGTATCTGTGTGTGTGTGTGTATCTGTGTGTGTGTGTGTGTGTGTCTCCTGTTCCGCTCTTTCTAACCCCGACTAAATTCCTCCCCACTTGCCTAATTCCTCTAATTCCTGCTTTCTGGCCTGTCCCTCACTCTCATTCTTTATTTCTATCTCGTCTCCACGACTTTGCTCCCTTCTCACCATATCTTCCCTCTCTCCCCCCACAGAAGTATTTGTACATTGGCTCGAGCTCCGCGGTTCTCCAGCTGCCCTTGGCCAATTGCAGCCGTTACCACTCGCAGCCAGACTGCCTCCTGTCCAGGGACCCGTACTGCGCCTGGGACAGCGAGGGACGGGCCTGCATCCGCTTCGACCTCCACGGCGGGTGAGTTCGCCAGCTCCTCGGCTCCATCTCCATCGCTGGCGCCAGACTCGAGCTCTCTCCCGGCACTCCGTATCGGGCCAGTGCACCTTTAATCATTGAGTGGCAGGCTGATCGCAGGCGTGTTCCTAATGCCCGGCACTCTCTCATTCTTCCTGACAGGTCGACCTCCACGCTGACACAGGATCTCATGCTGGATAGATTCAAAGGCAAGTCCAAGATCCAGAAGCCTGTCTCCATCCCCAGCCCAGGTAAGTGTGCCCCCTGGTGGCACATGTGAAGCACTGCGTGTGTTTACCATTTTTCGCCAATGAGAGCCGTGAGCCTGAATATTAACGCTGCATATGAATTGAACATTAGCATTGAATATGAATTGAATATTAACACTGAGTATGCACTGAGCATCCTCTTGGAATATGAATTAAATATTAACTCTGAAAATGATGATTGCAAGAGAGAATACTAAGCCTATTCCCCCTCCATCCCCACTTGCAGAGCACTCCAGGCTGAAGAACGTGACTGTGGTTGTCGGGTCTGACCTGGTGCTCCCCTGCCACCTCGTGTCCAACCTGGCCCAGCCCTCCTGGTCCCTGAACGACAAGGAGCTGGACCTGGGCAACGAGGCCAGCTCGGGGCCCCGGTTCGACCGAGCCCTGAGGGCCCTGGTGGTGCCCGAGGCCGGCGCCCCCCAGGCGGGCCGCTACGTGTGCTACTCGGAGGAGCAGGGCGTCAAGTTCCAGACGGAGCGCTACCAGGTGGCGGTGGTGGCCAGCGCCCCGATCGTCATGGAGTCCCGGGCTCCAGACGGCAGCATGGGGCTCTTCTGGGTGCTGGTGATCACCCTGGGGGTGGCCTGTCTGCTCCTGCTCATCATCTCCCTCTATCTGCGGCGCCGGCTGAAGCTGGCCTTGGGCAAGGGTGCCGAGATGAAACCGCTGGAGAGCACGCTGGTGTACCCCATCACCCTCCCCAAGGAGCCGCCCACGTTCGTGCCCAGCAAGATGCCCAACGACGAGGACCGCTTCTGGGAGACGGGCGCCAACTACTACTACTCGGACGGCTCGCTGAAAATCGTGCCCGGGCACGCGTTGTGCCCCGCGGCAAGCTCCTCGTCGCCCAGCGCCATCCCGGGACAGCCCATCCACTCTCCCAGCCGCCTGAGCCTGACCAGTATCCGCAACTCGGGCGCCAACGGCTACATCCGACTCAACCTGAGCACGGCCGGGGAGGAGAGGAGCAGTGGGGGAGGCCTCACCACCGGAGGTGGGGGAGCTCTAAGTGGCAGTGGGAACGACTATTCCAGCCCCTTCAGGGAGGAGCTGCGCCGAACCCTCCAGCAGAGGAGCGTCCTGCCCGACGCCAACCCGGAGGAATCCTCCGTGTAGGTGCGGGCGGGGCTTCTCGTCGGAGCAAGGCAGTGGACGGACTGGCCCAGCAAAGTGACCTACCTCCCTCCTGGATGGAGACTTCTTTCTCTCTCACTCACTTACTCGCTCTCTCACTCAATCACAATCAAGACTCGACCGTTCCTCCTACCCTCTCTCCCTGGCTCCCCCTTTGCTTATTCAGCTCAAAGTGACTTTTCTTGGCAAATTTCAAAGCGCTGTCCCCGTTGGGCGATGCTCCAAAACCTGCTTCAGTCTGCCCTACACACAAACACACACGCACACACAGACAGATTTCAGCTCCGTTAAAGCCTGCTCCCTCTAACCGACGCATTGCAACCTTTGCCGTGACTACAAGATCCTTTGTGCAATTTCTACATTGTGTAAATTCTGTATGTAAAGACACTGCAAGCGGGAATCTGTGAAATTGCACCTTGAGCATGTCACATCCGGTTTAGGTTCAGAGGGCACTGTGAACACTGAATAGAATACATTGAGCCAGCCATCCAGACAGACCTTGGCCAGGAGCTGTAATGCTCAAGCAAACTGCGAGAGACACCATTGGAAAAACTCGCCAAGTTTCCCGTAGGAGGTTCAATTATTTGCTTGCTGCACTTTCACCGCCGTCTGGCCGTTTTTTTTTTTTTGCCTTTGGTGAGCAGAGAGAGTCAGAGAGTGATATATACAGGATGAACTGAAAACTCAGACTAAGCAAGACGACAATCATGTGCGCCTCTCCGGGGACAGGCCTGGCTGGGGCCGCACAGGAGAGAGAGAGAGAGAGCGGGGGGAAAAAGAGAGTGAGCAATGTGAGGAAAAAGTAAAAGACATGCAAATGAAGGACAAAAGTTCAGACTTTTCTCAGAAGCTCATTTAATACACCCCCATGCTGTGTTTCCTCTGAGAATGTTTTTTCAGCACTAATATATTGTGACGGTGTAAATTAAAACATTTCTATGTTCATTTTGTATTTTCTTCGGAAGAATGGACACAAGAGCTGATGACCAGTTGCAGCTCCGTGGAATCGCCCCTGTGTTAAATGAGTGCAAATTAGAATGTGAAAGGAACGCTTATTCCGACCCCGCTTTCATCTCGCCCAGTGAGAGTCACTTTCACTGGGCATTATGAAGCGGGAGGAAAACAGAACTCGCTGTAAGACAACCCTGTTTGAAATGTTATATGAAGATGACTGCATTGGATGTCTCAACAATTGCATTATTGTATGCATAATTATGGAGGAGATGGGTAGAACTGCCAAAAAAAGAATGAAAGATGATGTAAACAAGCCCTCTGCCACCCTTGTATGCCAAATTATATGTAGGTGGGTGATGTAATGTGCCCTGGAGCATCCAATGGAAATAGTCTGGGACAGTGTGTCCCTGTGTTCCTTGCCCTGATGAATGCCGTGTAGGATGGATGGTGTTCAGTGGAAGGAGACGGACGGCCCTTAGAGGACGGCCAGAGAGGTGATTGGGCAGGCGGGCAGGCTGACGGGCGACTGGATGCCCCATTGAGAGCTGCGTTGCTGATGAAACACAGGTACCATTCTTCATAAGTCCCCCCCTAGAGCCTCCTATGAGGGAAATGTCTATTAGAATCAGAAATGTAGGAGGTCAGCCTATCATCCTCCTGACAGAGTATGTGATTTTAACTCAGACTGATGTGGCATTTTCTCACAGACTAATTCTCTCTTTCTCTTTCTCCCCTCTCTCTCTCTCCTTGCAGTGGTGGTTTTAGAGTGGTATCTGAGACTGGACGACTCCAAGATGACAGTCTGGTCATTATCCGAAAGAGGAGAAAAAATGAAGGGGGTTTTAGAGTATTGAAATGACACCATGCGTGAAGAGGTACTTTTATGGCCACTATTGGTTCATGTTGCATGATCTGCTACAAGTCTTCTCTGCTGTACATTACCATAGCCATTACAATAGAAATGTTTGTTTCATCAGTAGCTGGACAGACAAGTTTTATTTTTTATCTCAAGTGAAGTTTCTAGTTTAGGGTTACTGGTGGCTTAAATAAAAAAAATAAAAAAATCAGTTTTTGTGCTGTTATGACATGTTTACTTTAGCTGTGCCTCTTCACCTTGGTTAAGCCAAAGTAGACTGCATTTTTTTCTAACTCTTACTCTTGGTTGCATCTGATTTTATGCATTACTTTATCTGACGTTTAAGTCCGTCCACTGCACCAAACACATCTGATTTCTGCTATATCAATTAATACACATGTATTCAATAAAACCCTCTGATCAATATACTTTCAAGAACACACAGCATGCCGTAGTACATTTTCTACTCTTCAATTTCTACACGTAGCAATTCATATGTGAGAGACAGTGATGCTCTAATCCATTGTTTGTGACTCAGAATGTTTCTTTGTCTTCTTGGGGTTTCTGGATATTTTACAGCTTGAAATCCCTGTGCACACGATGCACCCCACAGTCAAACTAAAAGAGCTCTCAGGGCCAAAATCTAAAGCTTAAACTTTTCTCTGTTGTTATTGCAAAACTATTATCTTTCATTTCTTCTTTTGAGACAAACTGGGTTGGTTTCTTTTAAGCAACACGCTGCTGCTTTGTTGATAGATTATCGTAAATTATTGTTGGACTGTCTGGAAACTAACTTAATAGATACAGAATTCTGGCTGCTGCTGTATCTAATGCACGACTGTGTATTAATTCTGATTCTGATATGTCCAAATCATTATTCCTTTGTTCCAAACAAGGTCTCTTTTTTAGGCCTTTTTCTCATAGTGCTTTAATTTTGCTGTTTGTTTATTTGGATGGTTTTTTATTAACATAATTCCTATTTCTGTCATGTTTTCATGTACATTCTTCTTTGTTGCATTTTAATATTCTGTTTTTTATTTTAAGTTTAATGTTTAAGTAACTTATTTTGTGTGTAAAAAATGTCAATATTTATTACCATTGTACATATTTCCCTATTTTTTATATATGTATATAAACATTAAATAAAAGTAGAGATCACTTCACTCTCTATGTGTCTGTCTTGATTATAGTCTGGTTATTGGTTAACCCTTGAAGTTGTATAAATGCACATTGTGAGCCTTATGTACAATTTTGACTGCCTTGGAGTATTTCTATATAAATACAATGCACTTGAAACACGCACAGCATCCCAAAATTCAATTGCTGCCCAATATGGAATTCTCATGAGCACGCATTTGTAACACTGCATCACAGTGTTGGGAAGGTTACTTTTAAAATGTATTCCACTACAGATAACAGAATACATGCCCTAAAATGTATTTTGTAACGTATTCCGATAAATTACTGAAAGGGAGCAAAGTATTCTGAATACTTTGGATTACATCAGCATTGTATTATATGTTATTAACACTGGATATGTGAGGCTATTTGAAGCTATAAGACCCATAGCTAATGTCAACAACAATCCATGACCTGTTTTATAGTAAGGAAGGATTGACATAGCCAGTGCTATGAAACACTGTTAAAGTCATTGTGTCAAAGAACCTACAACAGAGATGTTTTGTCTGCAGTCTGCACATAGGCTAAAAGACTACCTCATCCCAAACAAGGTATACACCGATTTTTAAAAATGTATTTAAACAGCACTAGGGGGGTTACATGGTTTTTTGCAGAACACTGTCAAGAAACAGCGCCTACTAGCCAAAACATGCTGGCTGGATATAGGCCTTATTGGCCTACAACAAAACTCATTTTACATTCTACATTCCCTGAGAGGTTTTTCATTTAGGCTATCAATATAAACAGAGAGGGAAAGGGAAATCAGCCACCTGAGAGATACAAAGGCCACATGGTTGGGTTAAAAAAAAAGCCTTGGCCTACATGTTTTAATGATTTAAAAAGTAATCCCTTAAATTGATCAGTGTGGATGTATTCTTTAACCCATTTACACCCATTTAAATTGTAGATGTATTTAATAGTCACTCATATTTAGCACATTAAATACATTGTTATTGTCCCGTTACATGTATTCTGTTTCTTCCCAATACTGTGCATCAGACAGTGACAGACATTCCAAGAAAACAAAACACAATACAACGCAAACAAGTGTGTCAACTCTTTGCCACTTTACATCAGCTCTTTTCTCTCATCATTTTCCAAGCTTTCATGCTTCAAGTTGTCATGTGCCCCTACCTGTGTTGCAGTGTTTGAGTCCCTATACGTACTGTGTGCCGTCATCACCCATATGGGCCACAGTATTCACACTAATCATCTCTTTATAGGTCACCAATCACCACCACGCCTTCATCTGGCACGACAGAGGGAGAGAGAAAGAGCTGGATAAATACCAAGTAAATGGATGGCTGTATGTCCATGAATATGGATGAGACACACAGGACACTTTGACTGATTTTGCTGTAGACAAACGCAAAATTGCCAATCAGCCAGAATTAAAATGAGCCCTCATTCCCACAACAGCCCTTTTGCATTTATCTTTTCTCCATCTGTTGGTCTACTCCTAGAGCTATCTGTATACTGAAAACAGCTGTAGAGAATAGCATAGCGCTGTTTGTATACCTTCCTGCAATCATACTCACCAAGATGTTGAGAAAGCTGTCTCTTCGTTCTCTCTCTCTCTCTCTCTCTCTCGCATGCAGCTGCAAGGCAATTAACTATTCTACAATCAAAGTTAATGAACGGGGAAAACTGCAAATGCACACAAAATGCATGATTCATTATTTTGAATGGAAAACATGTAGGCTACATACACCACCTGTTTGTAGTGTTTTAAAATTGTGGAACTGATTCAGACTTTCAATAAAATATGCATCACAGACCAATCGTATATTATCTGTTAATCAAGGAGACAAGATAGGAGTGAGACAATGTAAGACCCAATGACGCAAATATATTTAGATTAGAGGTCTTTATTGTCCACTACAGTGGAAATTCGTCTTTGGCCCCACCAAACATGTAACACACACAAGCAAGACTACACAACAGGTACAACATAAAGCAGACACAAACAAAGACTACATACAAACTACTACAAAGATACAACAATAACAACATAATGCAAACACACACAACATATAGAAACATGGAAATGTGCAAAAGAAGTTGTCAATAAAATGCAGTAAATAATATAAGTTAATCAGTTAATCATAAAACTCATAAATTATATTGATTTATCAAATTAATAGATGATGGTATAAAAGATTTCTTAAAAATGTTTCTGCTTGATGTAGGTACTCTATTTCTTCTTCCTGAAGGGAGTCTTTCAAAAGTGTGATGTAGTGGATGTAAAGGATCATGGACTATTTTCGCATCTGATATAGCAAAGAAACGTTGCATAGAATTGTTAAAACAAAACAAACCACATAAAACCGAGACAGTTTTCTATATTATATTCATATCTATGTAGGACAAAATAATGACCTTTGTTTACATCTACAGTCCTAAGAAATAAGGTGGAAATGGTTTTAACACGTGACGTCTACTATGGATTTCGATTGGTCAATTCATACCAAATGAGCTCCACAAAGGGGCGCTGCTAACGTTTTTGGTACAGTAGTTCAAAAAATAGTCCTCGGCGCATATCATTTTAATATTTAAATGTTTCAAGGCCCCGGTAACAGGTGAATAATGGACATAATGATACTTATGTAATCTGTTTTATGACATTGCAAATATAATGGTTATTTCGCCTAAAAAGCACACAGCAAATGAGGTGCGTCTCGTTAGGGGCGGAGGAATACTTGACTGCAGTAAGGAGCGAAATTTGAATTCGTCAAAGACCTGTAACGTTTTGGTAGTGGTGTGTGCCTTCCTTCAATGCATTGCAATGTTCTGGCTTTGTTGGTAAACAACATACTTTAGTCGGGGGTTGGGACGATTAACTATAGAGGTAACGTAATATGTTCGTATCCCTTGCTTGCTGTATGTTAAATTAGTTGTGTTGAGGTAACGTTTCTTTCACGACAGGTCATGTTAGCAGCTAAGTTACTGTTGTGTTAGCTTACAGTGTCACCTAGAAGCTAGCTAGCTATGATATCATTATAACCACAATGTATTAAATAGATCTCGAAAGGCTTGGTTGTATGGTTGTTATATGAATGTGTGCCACAGCTGACTTGGCTTGAATATGAATGTGTGCCACAGCTGACTTGGTAACGTTAACGTTGCTGTGGCCCATGTTTGCCTAGGCTAGGTGTTAACTTTAGCTGACATTAGCCAGCTTGCAGCTGAATACGTTACTGTGTAACGTTAACGTCGTGAAGTTTCTATTTGTTACTTTGTGGATGCCTTCAAACTGAAATGTTCTATATTTGTATTGAAAACTGTCTTTAGTTATTCGCCAGTTCGATTGTGAAACAGTTTTGACTTAACCTTGCTCTACTGTGGCAGGAACTAAATGGCCAGTCTTGGTTCGACATCAGACATGGACTGCCTAAACATGGCCCTGTTGGACACCCCAACATCTCCAACCTCACCAGAACAAGGCGGGAGAACAGCACCTCTGGATTTCCCCCACGCCACACCTTTGCAATTTGGAATAACAACTAACAGCTTCTCTGTGCCCTCAAAACTCCAAGGTGAACAGCTGTTGCTGAAGAAATTATTGATCCCCCCCTGTTCAGTGTACCTTGTCATATGCTCCTCAGTAAACATCTGTGCCCCCAAACATATGTCTTGTCTTTTGCTGCTGTTCTGCAAAGCAACAAGGGTATAGTTTTCTGTTGCCTTCATATGTTGGGGGGGGAAAAACTAAGTGATAATCTTTCCACTAATCTTATCTCAGACAAATCCAGAGTGTCACAGCTGAAGGCCAGGCGGAGGTCGACAATTGGAGTCAGGGGGTCCCCAGAAACAAATGCTCTCATCCGCTACATTGCAAAGCAGAGAATGCAGGCTTCTTCACCTACAACAGAGGTATGAGCTGCCTTGGCATTGTACCTAGGACCTTGTGCAGTGTAGTCCTTGTACAATGTAGCCTAGTCCATGTACACAGTTTTTGATATTTTGTTAAGTGTGTTAGACATCTTAAGGCTGAATTTGCTTTGTGGTATTGAAGGTAGAATGAGGCTTTCAGTATCATTAATTTGGGCTTTATTTTGTTAATGGTTGTTCAGAGCTCTGCACTTTGTCTTTACACAGCATCTGCGATTGCAATCGTCACTGCCAAGAACCCAAACGCTGAAGCAGAAAATGGCTGCCTTCCAGATTGTGATGGAGGAGGTTGATGAGGAGGGGAAATTAGAATTGATGATTACTCCAGGAAAGAGCGATCAGAAGCTGGAGTGTATCGGTGCAGGCAATACCCATTCTGGTCAGTTACTGGGGAATGTACACAAGAATACTTAATTGGTCTCTATTGAGTATCAATTCAATTAGTTTCAACACTTAAGTTTGCACCCATTAAGGGTTCAGCTTCAGTAAACTGGAATTTTTATTAAAGAAAGACTATACAGATGGTAGATTGCTGTAGTTACTATGTAATGTGCACATTTTCCTTTAGCATGCTCTGTATGTCTGCAATGATTTATTGTACAGAGCTGAATGATGCACATTCTCATCAGTATGTGTGTTTCTTGGATATGTAACCCACGACTGTTGTTCTTAGCGCTTAGGTTAAACCTATTTTCTTTGGGGAGAAGACACCGATGACAGGATGTCTGCATGGGTGGATATTCTTAGTGGTAGTTTTTAACAGCTCAACTAATGAGAGCCCCAACTCTTACAGATAAACTGGACTCACTCCTGGGTAAGGAGAACAGGGTCACACCAGGCTATCTTAGCCCCGCAACACCCCCACCCTCAAAGCGAGTGTACAGAGGTCCACTACAGGAATGTGAGGGGAAGATTAGAGGGGCCACATTCTCTGCCCCTCAGGAGAAGGTACAGTAGCCTCATCTCTAAGTACAGTAGGGACTATGCACAAAGATATCAACATCAAATTTCCTCTCCCACAGGTTCGAGTTTTTGACTTTCAGAGCATTGCACATCAGGACACTACGTTTCATCGACAGGTTGAACATATGCCATTCCCTGTTCTGTCTCAACAAACTAAAGCAAGCTTAAACCGTAGAGGTAAGAATGCTATGTGTGACCCAGTGAGGTAAACTCCTGTGTGCATAGAGTTAATTATTTTGTCAAGCCCTAATAAATGTAGAATGCTCTTATTTTTAACTAGAGGAGCATAGAATTGTTATGTTAGTAAATAAATAAATTTGCGGCTTCGTGAACCATGATCATTTCTTCAGTATGGTGTCATGTTTTCAGCTCATTAATTTGAAGTCGGGGCTATTCTGTTTTTTTCCCCAACTGTAGATGAGCCTGGGGTCTCATCTGTTACCAAGAAGAAGCGGGTACATTTTGGGGCGCCGCTCTCTCCCGAGTTCTTTGACAAGACTCTCCCTCCGAGCACCCCACTACAGAAGGGTGGCACCCCATTCCGGCAGCCTGTATCAGCAGGCTCAAACTTGCGGCCGTTACTCAAGACCCCCCAGAGAAATGAAGCTTCCATTCAACAGCCTGACTTCAACAGTCCAGGTGCTGCTGATGGCTCACCGACACTCAGCCAGACCAAAGTCCTCCAAGGAACAGTGAGCAGTGACATTGTGTTCCGAGATACAGAGGATGAGGTACCATCACTAATGACTTCTTCTTCCTTGTGCTCATTCACACCTAATAGGGACTCTACACCAAGCACGTAACTGAAGCGTTCTGTTCATGTTGTGTCTGCTGCAACAATTAACTTCCACTGTAATTAATGGAATGGATTAGACCAGTCTTCTAAAACTATTTTTACCCTCAGCGAACAGAGTGCTTCACTTGCAGACATGGTGTAGCCCGGGCCTTAGATCTCTTCTTTCTTCCATGAAAATATGCCACAAAAGGTATGCCAGCTGTAATCACAGCATAGAAACCACATCTGTGATTGGGAAATATCACTAAAGGCTTCATGTGAACAGACTCTGGTACAGGGCCAGGACTGTCTTCACAGAATACACAAGTTGCCTTTGACAATTCAACCAAGGAAGTCAAGGCCACATTGCATAGTGTAAGAAAAAACATCAACTCATTGTTGCAAGGATTATTCTGTGCAGACTTTGAGTTGTTTTCTGTGCCTGGAAAGGCACACAATTACGCACCCCCTATGCTGTTCCAGCTCTTCTGATATTAAAGGTGGAGGTGGTTTAAAAGTGGCATAAACTGTGACAATTTGCATCTTTAAACAGTAATTATGCTGGTCTAGGGGAGAGAATAGAAAATCTTGCGCAAAGGGCATCTAAGTCAGTTTACTTTTACCTATAGGACAAACATATTTGAATGGATTCTGCTTTACAGCACTTTGTGCAACTTGGAGACCTCTCAGCTTTTGCCTTGGTCACTGCTGGTGTTTGTTTGTGTTATTTTCTCATGTTCTTTTATCCTTTAAGACTTACACTAAGCACCTGAAGGCAACACTGGTACTTTATGATATTGCTTTGTCTGCTCAGAGTCATCCATTTGACATGGAATGGCCAGCACCAGCTGATTCATAATACCCCCCGATATTTGTCTTCATTGTTTAAAAGGCCACTTGCTACCACAGAAATAATGGTTTAAGTGAAGTGCTTGGTTTTTTTTTTCACCCAGGTTCCTCGACTTGTACTGGAGGAGAATGCTGAGGTTGACCTTGTGACAGAGTTGAACAGTGCAGGTAATGCATATTTTTCATTTCAAAGAAGAAATAATTGGTTTCTGCAAAGAACTCCCATCCTAAGGCCCATCTGACCTCAGGTATTTCTGAAGATGCCTCCTCAAACGAGCTGAGAGGCTCCCAGGCCCATGTCGTGACCTCTCTTTTCCAGACAGAGCCCTTCCTTGAGGAACAGACAGGTACCATTCTCTAATTCCTCATCTCCAGCACCACCATCACCCACACACACTCTCTTGCTCTCACTCACTCACTCACTCACTCACTCACTCACACACACACACACACACACACACACACACACACACACACACACACACACACTTTTCCATATTGTTTTCCATACTGTTATGCAGACACATATAAACTAAAATTTACTATATACGGCTTTGGTTAGCTAAAAGTTATTTGCCTGTGCACATTAAGGCGAGACACGGCAGGTGAAAACTGTTTTTTCATGCACTGGTCAATTTCGAGATTTTGAGCTAATATGTTACCTTAGCATGTGTTCTATCACACTACTACAACAAAAAAGTCGATTTACACATTTAGGTGTTTATTTCATTAAATTGTGTCTACTCGCGCCTGTATATTTCTCCTAAATTCAGCAAAAGTTAGCATTCTAACCTTGCATGCATTCCCGCGACCGTATCCATATATGGACACTTCCTTTGTATCAGCAACCGATCGTGAAAGTTCAAAGGCGAGTCTAGGCTGAGAACGGAATCTCATTGGCTTGATTGTCTTTCAAGGCTGTTTTCTCAAAATGAGTTTCCTTATGCCTAACTATATGTAGAAGATTTTTACAGAGGGGTTTGTTGATATATATTCCTAGCCTGATTTACATGACATTTTATGCCTAAAAACATGGCAAAAATCGATTTTTTAGGGCTATTGACAGCATATTCTGATTGACAGGACAACAAAAGTAGATATTCATAAATCCCTCTGTAAATTTTTTCCCCATCTAATATCTGAACACAATGAAAACATAATTTTGAACCTGGTTGTATCCAATGCTCAGGTTTTTGCAGTGTTTAAAATGTATGCAAATTAGCCAGTTGCATATTTAATTAGATAATGCCTAATTTGCCTATGTAAACATTAAATTACAGAAAACTTGTAATACATTTTTTTCTCATATTAATGTAAGTAATCAACTGGGGAAGTTTCATAGTGATATCTGCTTGTTAAAAATGTTACCCTATTCACCTGTAGTGTCTCGCCTTAAGCAGCAATGTAATGCATGATGTAACCAAATGGTTGTGTGAAGGTGGCTGTTGAAGGCCCCACAAGTGCAAATGCTGAGGTTGAAATCATCCCTTATGAAATGGGGCAAACCTTTAAGAACCCTTTAGGGTATCGCAACATAAACTGATATGATGAGTTTTTGCTGGACATCTCCCTACTGCATTTTCAGTATGCCGTATCAAAAAGCTACCATTTTCCGCCCGTGCCCTATATTCGGCCTTTATGTGTAGGTGTCATTTGATATTAATTTCTATACTAAACCAAAACGGCGGGTTCCTAAAGAAGCGCAAGCACCCACCCCATAAGGGTATCTAAATTATCTCTGTACTAAAAATGACATTGTACAAAGTCAAAGTCTGCTTTATTGTCAATTTCTTCACATGTCAAGACATACAAAGAGATCGAAATTACGTTTCCCACTATCCCACGGTGGAGACGACATATTTTACCAATTAGGTCCACAGACAAACATAACATTCAAGTAAACAATATAAAAAGTAAAAATAAGAAGGCACATACAATGAAGAAATAAAAGCAGCAAAATTTGGGTTGAAATTGTGCATACAGTAGAGTCAATATAATAGTGCAAAAGTCAGGCCAATAAATGGCTGAGGTAGTTCTGTACAACAAGTTGCAAAGTGTACAAGTGGAGTAGTGCAAGGCAGCCATTGTGGGTCCAAAGTCCAGGATGTTATGTAGCTGAGGGTGAAGGGGGGAGAGAGTTCAGCATCCTAACAGCCTGGTGTATGAAGCTGTTGGTGAGTCTGGTGGTGCGGGAGCGCAGGCTTCTATTCAGTGCAGCTTCCGCCCCACACAGCGATACAGCTGGAGAGGATGCTCTCAATGGTGCCTCGGTAGAATGTGGTCATGATGGCTGGTGGAACACTTGCTCGCCTGAGTTTCCGCAGGAAGTACAGGTGGCGCTGAGCTTTCTTCGCCAGTGATGCAGTGTTGGTGGTCCAGGAGAGGTCTTCACTGATGTGCACCCCCAGGAATTTGGTGCTGCTCACTCTCAACAATCTCCTTGGTCTTGCTGACGTTCAGCAGGAGGTTGTTGTCCCTGCACCACGTGGTCAGAAGGTCGACCTCCAACCTGTATTGAGTCTCGTCGCCCTTGGTGATGAGACCCACCAGAGTTGTGTCGTCAGCAAATTTCACTATCTGGTTGTTGCTGTAGGTTGCTGTGCAGTCATGCGTCAGCAGGGTGAAGAGCAGCGGACTGAGCACGCAGCCTTGGGGGGCCCCCGTGCTCAGTGTGATGCTGCTTGAGATATTGTTGCCAACACTTACTTGAGGCCTCTGACAGAGGAAGTCCAGTCCTCATGGGTGCCGCAGAAACGTGACTGACACTAGGCTAATAAAATGAACCTGAAATAAAATAATGCATAATTTTGGAATCTTTCTTCTAGCTTTGTCACGCAGTTAAGTAAATGGAGGCCACATCAGAGAAACATATCACATCAGAACACCGAAGCTGCAATCATGGTTTGGAACGTATCCTGTATCTACAGAATTTACAGTGCTTGATAGCGGATTAGTTGTCATAGCGTTGTGTCACCGTTAATTAGCCAGCAACCTGGACAGGTTTTTGAAAAGAAAAGCTCCAGAGTGTGATACATTACGCCCACATCATCCTCTTCATCTTGCGGTCATTCAGTGAAGTAGGTAGAGACCTAGCAAGACTAAGAAACAACAATATGATAATTACCTCACGATTCATCTTCCAGGGGTGGGTAGTATCGAGGAACGGCAACTTTCCATATTCCTTTTTCAAAACTGTACTTTTACTTTCACTCAAGTACATTTTTGCGCAAGTAATCTACTCTTTACTCATTTCAATTTTCAATTGCCTTTCGTTACGAGTACATGTTTTTATTATCGGAGAAGAAAGTATCTCGAGGGAGAAAAGCGCACCCCTCCCTCGGTGCACAACGGCATGGGAGAAAAGCGCACCCCTCCCTCGGTGCACAACGGCATGGGAGAAAAGAAACAGGGCTTCAGAATCCATCGTTACGTTGCCCCGCGATTATAAAAGTAATGACTGGCCTGACCATGTTGTAGCAGCCTACTACACTACTAGTACTCTATATATGAGAGCTGTGGACCAGGAGCTATGTGTGTGTCAGTCATCCATTCCTGCGAGAATAGAGTGGTTGTGTGCATTGTCCCAGGCCCAAGTCTCTCACTGAGTAAGTCGGTGTGTGTGTGTGTGTGTGTCCGTGTGTGTGCGCGCGTGTGTGTGCGTGAGTTGTAGTATGCTACTGTACATGCGTTATGCATTTGTTGGTCTTCAGAGACAGTGTGTGTATTGTAATGATAATAAGTTTGGGGTGCCTTGAGATTTTTCATTCATGTAAAGGGTGCCGCGATTGAAAAAAAGGTTGAGAAACACTGCTCCAGTGGAATTTTGATTTCGTGACGAGAATTGTCGGTCTAACGTTGATGTGCCGAGTGAGTGGGCGGAAATGGGGCACCCACCAGCCCCGCACCCAACTCTAAGCAAAATTGGATATTTTAGGCAGTGAAAGCTCCTGTTAAGAACCAAGTCAGATTTTGTTCAAATGTACACACTTATGGCTACTGAAAAATGTGCGATTCATCAATCAAATATTATTTTGAAGTATTAAAAAACATCTTTGTTTCCAAATTTCTAACAAAAGGGGCGGAAATTGGTGCTTTTACAATATCTCTCTATCCCTCTCTAGTGTGGGTTATAGGGCATCAGTTGACAATTTTTTTTTTTAATTAATTTTACCCAATGAAATGGGCCAAGAAAAGTATCAGTGTACAGAATTCCCACCCATCCTGGTAAACTTTGGTAAAATTGGACCACATTTCCATTCATGGAAAACAGATGGAAAATGAGAGAAATTGTTAAATGTCCTGGGAAATGGTCCAGGTGTTGTCTTAGAGAATTGTTTCATCAGTCTTCCATTTCCCTATACAAGAATAGGTTGTATTTGATTATGTTACATCGCTTATAACCCACTCCCACTTATAACCAAGTCATGTCACATGGTAGCACGTGTAGTTTGGAAAACATAACAGCTTATGTGGCCTTATCAGATATTCTAGATGTTTACCAGTCTGCAAATTATCTGTGAAACATGGCGTTGAATGAATACGGTTCAGCTAATACAGTAATTGAAACTATAAGCTGTATTTTGTGTTACTGTTCACTATATCAGCTCATAGGCGCTGTTTTCATCCTTAAAGATGCCTGCATCTTCCTCTGAGAGAAAAAGGGACGGTGTTAGCTCTGCCGCCGGAGAAGTGAGAACGAGCTACTCGCCAGTGATGAGAAAGATATTGATGTAGTGGAGACAGCAGTCACCCAGCAGAGCTTTTTGGCTGCGGCTTTATTACTTCGGAGACCTGGGGTTGAGGTCGGGGGCTGCTCTCTCCCTTCACTACATATTGTGTAAGAAGAAGGATGGCTTGCCATGGGGCTGTCAGAGACATGCCACAGAGAGCAACATATTAGTGTAGGGTGCAGCCCCTGTCTGTCATATCTGCAAGGTCATCTCCAAAAATGTCTTGTGACAATGATGTCTAGAAAAGAGTGGGGACCCTGAGTGTAGTCTTGCCCTTAGACGTATCTACCGAGGTCTGCAGTGATATGAGATGTGCAAAAAGTCTGCTGCTGGATTATTATTATTTTTCAAGTTGCACACATGGGAAATAACTCCATGTCCCCGTGGACAACTCCACTAACAATCCAATTTCATATTCCATTCCATCTACATTAAACTAAGATGTGCTGACAGTCCTGATTCCTGCACATAAAGATTTCTACCCTGTACTTGTATCAGATGAGTAGGGAAGTGCTGAAACTTCACACAGGACTTGGAAATAACTTTACTGTCAACTTTACACAAATCACGTGATTGACACTGTAACATTTTTCTTAAATGTATGCTATAACAATCTAATTTCATTTACATTGAGATAAGGTATTTCAATTATTCTAAATTTTCATGTTTATTGCGAAGATATAGTAACATTTATGGGCTTCTTTTGAGCCACCGGTAGCAATGTTCCATGTGTCCCAAGAACCCTCCTGAAAAAACTTTCTTTAAAGGTTCACGTAGTATAGAACACTTCGGCCTACCTTTTTATCCCAAAAAGATCAGTTTGGGGACACCCCATCCCTAAACATGAACGCAAAGGGTAGATGTTTCAGAATGGGAATGGATTTATTTTGTCCTGGGTGGGTAAGAGCCCTTTGCTCACTCAGTAGTTAATGGCTGAATCTGAGCTGTGGTGGCAGGGGTTTGTGTGGATGTCAGATTAAAGGCTGAATCTGAGCTGTGTGCTTTTCTCCAGCAGGATCTGAGCTGAAGCTCGTCTCTTCCCCCCAGCAGCAGCAGGACCCCGCCACCTCGAGCAGCCCTGCCAGGCCCCGCGGCAGGAAGAGGAAGGTAACATCTCAAGAGTTGTGGCTCTTCAAATGGACGCTTCTATCTCTCTGTGCATAAGCGCAGGCTTTGATGAAGCCTCCCCATGCACTGAAGGTGTTGACATGAGTGCCTGCCTCTATGTTCCAGCAACCCTCCGCAGAAGCAGCAGCAGCAGCTGTTGAGAGTGAGCCCCCGTCGGAGAGGACGAGGCCCAGCCACGGGCTCCCACATCTGCCTCAGGGAAGAAGGTGTGTCAGTCGGAACAGAAGCGGGTGCGTTTCGGTGCGCCACTCTCCCCAGAATTCTTTGACAAGACTCTCCCTCCCAGCACCCCGCTACATAAGGGGAGCACCCCATTCCGTCAGCCAGCCTCTGCGGGGGCAAAGCTGTGCTCTGTGCTAAAGACTCCGCAGAGAGATGAAACCGCACTTCAACAGCCCGAGCTCTGCCGTCCAGAGGCCACCGATGGCTCACCCACCCTCAGCCATACCAAAGCCCTGGAAGCAGCTGTGAGCAGTGAACTCATGCTCCAAGATACAGAGCAACAGGTAATTACTACTATTATTATTATTATTATTATTATTATTATTATTATTTTTGGGATTTTGTACCTTTATTTGATACACAGGTCCCCATGGGCAATCCCCCCCCCACACACACACATCAATGACTGATGCCCTTGTAGTCTTCAAGTTATGTATGTATAATTAGTCAAATTAAAAACAAAACACACCATCATCATTTCAAATCTAACTTCTTTATAGCCTAGAAAATACTGTCCTTAAATTGTGTGCATGCACTGTTGCTGCAGTTTGAGTCTACTGATATGCGCTCTCAGTAAATGTCAGAGAAATACTCCCACTGTCAAGCCTTGGGCTGATAATCAATATTTGAAGTAAGTGTTCAGTCACAGCAATTAGGATAAGAATAGTTATATAATAATCCAATAAAATCTATATAGTATAAATCTCTCTCTGCCTGCTTTACAGAACAGTGGATTTGCACTCTCAATTAATTAACTAATGGATGCTTAAATTGTGCTATATTTTTCCTCCTTGAACAAAAGCGTGCAGAAATAAATTGCAGTGTTATGCGTTCAAATAAATTAAAATGGGGAGAGAGATGGTGCTCGATCAGTACTATAAGGAATATGAGCAGCTTATGAAATTGGCTTATTCACTGTCTCCCCTAGAGTTAGATAAGTGGGCAAAAGCATGTTTGTCTCCGAGCATACATTCAGTCCGGCAGCGCCCCTGTTAGCTTAGTTTAGGATCTTTCGTAACCGGAAAGCATGTTGTGAGTAAAAGCAAAGTCATTTTAGGCAAGTCTCCCCACTCGGCGGCCATATACCAACGTTTTATGGGCACTCATCAGGCACAGTCTTTGGGTCGAACTGCGCGCAAGCAAGGCTTCACGACACACAATCTTGCTCCAGCTTGCTCACAACATATGATTGGCACGATGTCTTCACAACACACCATATGATTGGCTCAATGTATTCACATGTCGACGTTTTGCCGAGGAAGGGGTGGGATATGTGTAGACAACGGCCATATTGGCGTGACAAACTAGCCCCATGCATTTATATGGAGTATTTTTTGAGTGCTGTGTCTCCTCATTAGAAAGTCTCTGGTAAAAGTGAGCCAAAAAAAGAAAAATCCCTGATTACTTGCCATTTGGCATACTTACAAATGGCATTACAGATTAAGACGAGGCCATGTCCTAGGCGGATATTGACTTGGGACTATATTGGGGTGAAGCACACATGAGTACCTTGTCTATCTCGCCACAGCACGGACAATCTCTGCGCGAAAAAAGCAGAAAAAGGCCTTGTTCCTTTTAAAAGGCCAACTAATGAACACTGCACAGTTTAACTAAAGGCTGCTGCTTTTCAAAAGATTTATACATGTAGCATCAGGATGTGTGAAGGTTGACCCAGAAGTGTCTCTGTCAAACATTTTGTTTTCTGTCTGCACCTTAAGCAGCCATTGAAAAATAATTGACTTTCCCCTGTGTATTTGTGTGTCTATAACCCGTCACCTTTGCCATTGCAGAATGATAAGATGGATATTACTCTAGGTGCTTAGCAAAGCTTGTGGTCATGGAGAAACGTCACAACTTCTGTTAAGCAGAGGTTTCACAGAAAGCGCTCGCTCATTGTTTTGTCGTCTTCTGACATTTGATCCTTCGATATTTACACAAAGTAAACATTTACTTCTGTGGCTTCGGCCTTATTTGATATTTGATATATTGGTAATCCCGGGAGATTGTCAATGGAGACCTTTTTTTTTTTTTTTTTTTTTTTTTTATTATTTTTTTTTTTATTTTTTTTTAGAAAATCAAACTAAGGAACTTTATTTCTTCTTTTTTTTTAAATCTCAGATCCCCAGATTTCTTCTTGAGGAAGATGATGAGGTTGTGCCAGAGGTGAAGAGTGCAGGTAATATAAATTGTGTTACTTGGAGGAGGAAATAATTGCCTCCTACACTGATCTCCCATCCTAAGACCTCTCTGACCCCACAGATAATTTCAAAGATGCCTCCCTAGATGAGTTGGCTGACTCCCAGACACCAAACATGAGCTCCTCTTACCAAGTGGAACCTGTCTTGGAGAAACAGACAGGTACAATTCTGTGATCCCCCCCCCCTCCCTCTCTTGCTCCCTCTTTCCCACATTCTCTCATTCTAGTCTTCTGTAATTCTCTCTCATCATCTGCCACAGAGTGTGTGTGTGTATGTGTGTGTGTGTGTGTACCCTCCTCCTGCTCCCCAGGCTGTGGTGGCAGGGGTTTGTGTGAATGTCAGATTAAAGGCTGAATCTGAGCTGTGTGCTTTTCTCCAGCAGGAGCTGAGCTGAAGCTCGTCTCCTCCCCCCAGCAGCAGCAGGAGCAGCAGCAGCAGCCGCCTCCTCCGTCACCACCTCCTCTCCAGCATGAGGAGCCACAGCAGGACCCCGCCACCTCCAGCAGCCCTGCCAGGCCCCGCGGCAGGAAGAGGAAGGTAACATCTCGAGAGTTGCGAACTCTTCAAATGAACACTTTTCCCACTGTTTTATTCATTATTATTTTTTATATATATAATTTATTTATTTTTAACTTTAGCTCTGGCTTTGATGCACATTGCTAGCCTGGCTAGCGCCACCACTTCTCAATGAGACGTGGTCTGGGAACCAAACGTTCATTTTCTCGTATTTGAAAAAAATGCCCAGATCCGTTTATTGGGTGCCACGGATGTCTATCAAATGCGCCTGTGCATAGCTCATCATCGCCTTGCTTTCCCCCCCCTTCTGTGATTGGTTCCCTATCTCAGGCGAAAATTTGCTCCATGGTCTCCAGGCTGCCTTAGCAGCGTGAATCAAATCGCGCGCAAGGCAGCATGGGAACACCCAGGCTAGCGCATTGCTATATACACTAAAGACTCACCAGTGCCTGTTTTCTTACTTCCAGCCACCGGCGGCAGCACATGCTGAGAGCGAACCCCAGCCAGGAAGGCGGAGGCCCAGCCGCTCGGCTGCGGTCTCGGCCTCAGGGAAGATGAAGGTGCCTAGAGAAGCTCCAGTTGGATCAGTCTTCTTACACACACACACACTGTTTGTTTTGTTATGACTGACTGCACCACGCAGAGCTTAAAAGCAGTCACAAGACTCCAAATTGAACATGCTGTGTGAAGTTGGCACAACAGTGATGCAGTGGATATGCAGTCTCCACAACAGAAGATAAAATACAAGAATCTGTACCAAGAGTGATGTAATGTTCCTAAGAGAGACAGAAATATTGTAAAATTCTATTTTGAAAGCTGCACTTTTGTTGGGTCTGTAGATCCTCCAAAGTGAATGGTGTGCTGGACAAAGAAATAGTCTACGCAACCCACACAAGTCTCACGCACCCTTGCTTACATAAAGGCACACTAGGGGAAGGCGATAACTACTACACTACACTAACGGTTGGAGGTATATTGATCATCTATAGATAGCATTCAACAGAACACTATGAGGTATGCGTCTCTCTAACCCATAACAAAGCACACAGAACAACTCTCAAGGAGAACACAGAAAGATACAAACACAATGTGTACAGGAGAAAGAAAACCTGTGAGACAAATAGTACTTGAGACAAGGTTGGCGGACAGCATTTCCATTTTATTCTTGGATAACAAGTTACCTCAAGTGTGTATTGACAGAACAGACAGACATTGACAGAAATGTGTTCCTGCTTTTATTTTAAATTAGAGCCATGGCTATTTTCCAAACATAATGCATCAAAAATGTTGTGTCGGCTGAAGTGTATTTCGGGTTGTTTCAAATGTTTTTTTGGGGCGGGGGGTCTCTCAAGGACTCTGCAGGAAAGCGGCGTTTTGGAAGTAAGGAGGTGGACCGCTCTCTGTATGGGAGGAGAGTATACGCCTCCAAAAACCCTCTGCTCAGCCCCGTCTTTGAATCCCAGGGTTCCAGCAGTGGTGGCGTCACTCCAGCTAACCCGTCTGGAACATCCACAGGTAGTACACCCTAATTAAGACACTTAACTGCCTTTAAGATTGGGCCTCTAAAGGAAAGGACGGTGTGTACCAGCCATAGCTATAACAACAAGGTGGATTGGTGTGTGTGTGGTGGGGGGTAATAATCTTCTGTCTCTTTGGACCTGGTACTGGAAATGCCATTATGTCAGTGAGTCAGAAAGTTTAACGTTGGTGTATTTTCTGTCTGTATTATCCACTGAAAGATCAGGGCTGAAGCTGTGGCGAGTATAATGCCAGTCATCTTGTCCTTGATGGTGATGGGGAGCAATTCACTTTCCAAGCACAAATGGCTTGAATTTGGATTTCAAAGAAGAGACCTTCACTCCTGCTGCCATGCTGTGTCTCTTCTTTAAGTGATTTCATTCAGTTGATTTGTCCCTGGGCCAGGAAAAGCAAATATATTTGAATAGTACATTTCATAGTCAGTGGGGCTTGACAAAATGTGATAGAAAACTGAAATATGAATGAATGAACCTGACAATACAAATTTAAACAGCAAAACCATTTATAGTAGAAAATAATGTAGGTTAAGGACGATGCACTTGCATGGAAATAATCTGAAAGCATGACATACCTCAACTGTAATAAAAGATTCATCCCCTGGAAAAATGTGTGAACCACATAAAGCCTACATTTCGAGGTTGAGGATGTTGCAGCTAAAACAATCATTGAAGGATAGATCTGGAGATTTCACTGACAATATATGGATGAGTCAAGAAATCACTCAGCCATGATCTCAATAATAGTTTTGACATTTGACTAGCTTGATATTGTCTGGCTTGTAACAATAGCCATGGAAAAGTGCCTGAGATTTGACAATATTTGCAGCATGACTTTAGTCCAGCTCTTTCCAGAGAAGCACTGGAACGCTCTCATGTCCAGCCTGGCTTGGGCAGTATTTCAATTATTGTATTATATATAAATAATACTATATATATATATATATATATATATATATATATATTTTTTAGTTGTTAAACATTTTAGACAATTGTGTGTGAGCATAGCCAAATGCGATTTATAAACAGTACAGTAATGAAGAGGAGTTACATACAAAATCTGCACAGAAATAAGCTGAGGTTCTTGAATGTGTCCTTGTTGAAAGGGTGGGAAAACAGACTAGTTATGGCTGAGTATTATGATGTTTAGAATTGTCAATGCTGTTTTTTAAATAAGCTTTCATCACATGTGCAGCAAAGTGAACATAACAGCCAGTTACAGAGGCAGGGTCACAGAGTACAATATCACTACATACCAATCTACTATTAGCCATTAATAGCATTTCTGGCCATGATTATTACACATCAACAAAGGATGCTTCAGGTGTCGAGTGGTGAATTTCTACCTGTTGTATGAATGTGGGAGGGCAGAAATTCAACCTCATGTCCATGTTTCACAGGGAATGGAGTTCCTCGCAAGTCCCTGCCTACTCAGAGTTCCCAAAGTGAAATTGTTAGTGATGTCGTCACTGCTGCCAGCAGGTGGCGCCAACGCTTCTGCCCCCAGCCCACTGAGGAACCCTCAGACATGAGTGACCTCACCGAGGCCCAGCAGGCCACAGGGGACCATCCTCCTGAAATCCCCGCAGACGGATCAGAGGTGAGCAGCCTGCCGTCCCAGGCCGCATCCAGCACCACACCCAGAGGCAGGGGCCGCCCTAGTAGGGCCAATCCCAAACCCAAGACTCCAAAAGCTGAAGCTGCCCCGGCCAAGCCCACGGTCAGACGCAGCAGGGGCAGAAGAAGTGGCTCCCTGCGTAGCGATGCTGCTGCCCACATGACTGAGGCCCAGCCTGCTGGCGAGGAACATGAGAACGTAACTGGGCAGAGCAGAGGCCAGATCCACCCCGAGGCAGAATCAGCGCTCTCCAGCCAGCCCACTCGTGACCATCATGAGAGTGGTGGCCTTCAGCTGAGCCCTCGCCACTCCACTGAGACTGCCGACACCCACGGGGCTGAAGCAGCGCTGTCCCACGAGCCCTGCGGCGAGACCGAGCATCAGACCGTGACGAGCGCTGATGGCAGACAGAGCCCTGCCATGGAGGGAGATGAGAGTGACGTGGACACTCTACAGCACCAGGATCCAGCTGGTCCCTCAGGCAAGCAGAGGAAGAGAGCAGTTGGAGGCAGAGCCAAACGGAGGAGCTCTCGGATACAGCTCAGCGCAGTGATGGAGGAGGGTGGCCCTGGACAGGAGAACGGAGAGGTGACCGATGAGAAGGAATCTGAACTCCCAGCTCCGTCTGGGTTGGAGGACTCGGGCAAGGCTGGCGTGTCCGAGTCCAAGGGTACAGACAAAAATGGCCTGGAGGACAGGGACGCGCAGGAACACAGAGTGAACTCGCATGCAGACAACAAGACTAGTCTGGCACCGTGGCAGCAGATAGAGTTCAGTATTGAGGACGTGCTCAAGCCGGTGCCGTCGAGCAGGCGTTCAGTGCGGCGCAGCCTAAGGAACCGGAGCGAGCAGGTGTCCGAGTCCGGGGCCTTTTCCGGCCTGGCATGGGTGGCACACACTTCCCCCGACATTGCCGCGCCCCGCCGAGCGGGCCGCAGAAGAAACAGCTCACGCCTCAGCATCAACCTCCAGCCCCCAAACCTTCTGGAAGAGCCCGAACCCCAGGATGAACCTGAGCCAGCAGAGCCATGAAGGCATACTGTGCTCTATAAGTTTACCAAACCGTGGGAGAAGACTTTCTTTTAGATCTGTTTTTGGAGGAGGTTGGTTTTATATCTAATCTTTTATGTTTTTTGTTTTCTTTTGTTTTTATATTTTTTTTTACCTAATCATTCATCTGGCTCTCTGTGGCAAACCCATCCCTGAAGCTGTTGGAAGCATCACAGTGCATTCCTAATATCTAATATATTCTATGTACATCGAAACATCTGAGCCCGGTTCGAAACAAGCACTCTGACTTCCATTGTGTGACCCCTGTAAATATACCTCTTTTATTCGCCATTAAAACCACTGAATGATGCCCTGATTGACCATCATTTCACAGAGAGCAGTTTTTCGAGAGGCAATTATCCACATGTTAGTATGACTCACTATCCAAACAAATGACGGTCATTAAACAGGAAACTGTTGTAATTTGTGTTTGTAGACACATCCATACAGCACATCACTTCTGTGTGATTCACTGAGAGTTTCAGTGTTGTTGTCATGATTCATAAGCATCTCTTAAAATACATGTGGTCACCAGGCTCACCAGTTTCTGCTTGGTAGTCATGTAATAATTTGAAGGTTAAGTTACTGGTCCTGTTCTTCTGCCCATGAATGATGTCTACTGTATTATTAAACTCAGATGTTGGGAAACGTTGGTACATTTGCATTGTCCATTGATGAGCACAGGTCACTAGTACAAACCTTTTTTCAAGTGTATTTTCAGTCCGTAGTGTTTTATTTATTCCAAGCAGTGCCCACGTGAGGGTGGTTTCAACCCAAGTAACAGATCAAAGAGAAGCAACAATCTTCTGTTTAATCTGAATCAGTCTCCTTACACAACAGATGCTATGCAATAGGATTTGTTTCTGAATGGTGGGAATTGCATATTTGTTTCATTCCTTGACAGGTTGATTATTTGTGCAAATAATTTGAAGGAGATCAGCAAATCTTTCAGAACCATGACCATCAAACAAGGTTATCATTTTATAAAAACAAAATCTCTCTGAACACTGTTTACAGAATGGATGTTAAATTGCTTCTTCTCGGCAGGATATATGTTTAGAGAAAACACTTTACAACTTCAGTTTTCAGAGCCATAGGGTTATTGCAGTTCCACATTGCCATCTAGTGGACAGGAAATATAGGGCATGATGTAGATTTGTACTATATTTTTCAGTAGCCTCAACAGCTTTTGGTTACTATAGTTACATCATGTATTTCTTGTAACTAATTGAAGGGTACTTTTTTATCCTCCTTCCCCCGGGGGAGGTCTTGTAGAAAAACAGTTAATTTATTTTTGCTTTGCAGATGATTAACTTTGTAGTCATCTCCTGGTATGTCATTTGAATTATTTGTTTTGAAATGTGATTAATTTCCCCAGTATGCGCGTGTTCTTCTTGTTCTATTGTTTTTTTTGTTTGTTTTTTTGTGGGGGGGGGGTCCACTCTGAACGGTAGCAAGATGGCCAGGCCTCCGCAGGCGTATGATATTAAAACACAGGTCATTTCATTGGCAGCGCAACCCCTCAGTGCTGTGTTTGTGTTTGCTCCACTGCTAATGTTTAAATCTCAGAGCAAGTGTTTTTTTGCCGTGTGTGTGTGAGGGACCAAAGCCCCCTCTCTCCCAGGCAGATAGGCGCACCGAGGGCAGCTTAGCACAAGAACAATGGAGTCCTTTGACCAAAATGAGGCCCTCAAGACATGTGGCCTCCTGTCACCGTGGCAACCCCCCCATGGGATCGCGATCGAGCTGACAGCTGGAGTGGGAGAGTTACAAAAATGGAGTCCATTTCTTTCAGTTCAACCTCCACTTTCTGTCTATGCTTATCAGTCATTGTCCTTCTTGGGAGGTAGAGTCCCCATTCCCTGCTTGATAGCCTTGTTTGCGTTCACATTCACAAGCACTGAAAAAATATCACTGGCGCTCCTATCAACTTGTTAGAAATTTTCAGAGTTTTGCATTGTTATGGTTCTTTGTTGTCTTGGGAGGTAATATGAAACCCAATCCTATATATTTATGTTTCTTTGCAGGCCAGATACTGTACATCTTCATTTATATCCAATCCTATATATTTATGTTTCTTTGCAGGCCAGATACTGTACATCTTCATTTATATCCAAAACACTTATCCAGGCTTTTTAAAAAAAAAAAAAATTCATAATAACTCAACATTTTACAATAGGCTACTGCATTGTAGCTAATTTCTTTGTGAGTTTTTGACATGTGCCTTCAACAAGTCCTTTTCACTGAGACTGTAACCTGTGCTCTGTGATTCATAATTGATGGTGTGTGCGTGCGATCACTGGAAGCACAGCCAGGGCCATATAAAGGGGTTCATTGTAGAATCCCCAGGGATATGAGCCCCAGTGTCTGGGTCTTTGGTGTGCCATCAAACACAACCTTAACATTTAACACTGTTAGCTGTGTTAAACATGAGTGGTTAAGTCACTGTCACCAATCAACACTGACCACACAAAGAGGTTTCAGTGAGTCTAAAGGAGATGGTAAATTGTTTCAGACTAACCTTATGAAGAGTGGAGGCAGACAGAGGAGTGGAACTGGTGATTAAAAGGGAGAGCAAGTGTATGTTTTAGACAGTTGTCTGGGAGCCGTAGGCTTATTTCTGTGTACACAATCTCTGGGTGTTCAATCAGATGGGTGATATTCCTGGGGTTTTTACCCTTAGGGTTAACTTTCTCTTGACCATTGGATCTTCTCTCATACATGTTTACAGTCATGCTGTCCATGCTACATTGTTTATGTAATTGGAAACTAAGCAAATTCTGACGGCAAGACATGCAGGTAAAAAATATAGAGGAAGAAACTCTTTGGAAATGCTGACCAAGTGGACTCTTACCTTGAAATCCCTTAGGATCAGGGTCAGGTAGCCTACAGAATGCAAATGTTAAATTCACAAAATGATATTTACATTTACATTACATTTAGCAGACACTTCTTGACCAAAGTGACTTACATATGTCATTACAAGGGATCACATTGTCCCCGAGCAACTTGGGGTTAAGTGCCTTGCTCAAGGGCACAACGGTGGAAGCCGGGAATTAAACCGACAACTTTCAGACTACTGCACGCTAGCCCAGCTCCTTAACCACTACACTACCACCACCCCACTATGATATTTGAAATCTCTTTTTGTTTATCATTGCTTCTTCTCCCTCTTACTGAGCCCTGACTGCATATTTGTTCTGCCTGACAGTGAGAGGGTCATGCAGTATCAACAGATGTCATATTTAAAGGTCAGGAGTGACATCCCCTGAAGGTACACACGTTGTAGTTAAAGGTTAAGGTCTAGGTTTATAAACGATCGAGACGGCAGGATGACTGGGTAGATGTAATCTAAATACAATGCCATTATTGGAAATTGGAGAATGTAATTAGGCATGGGCTAGGCCTATAACATGTTTCAAGTATTTCTACTCTGCATAGGCCTATTGATGTGAAAAATAGACAGCCCCTCGCGTTTGTGTATTACAATCATTTTTACATTAGGAAAACTATTGGATACAAGGAAGTTTATTGTCACATGCATATAGTTACTGGAAGTAAGAAATGCAGTGAAATTATGTCTGGTGTCAGCCTATTTGTGCAAAGTGGGGGGGGGGGGGTTATAAGTGCAGTAGAAGAGGGGTTTAGTAGATTAAGTGGCAAGGGCTGCATAAGAAATGTGGGGAGGATTGGAATTGGGCTGGGGGGAGTTGGGACCAACAAAGGAGCACCCAAGAGCAACAGGGGCAAGGAAAAACTCCCTTACCAAGGAAGAAACCCCTGGGCAGATCCACGGCTCAAGGGGGCTAACCCAACTGCCAGGGGTCTTGGTGTGTGTGTGTGGGGGGGATGACAGGGAGATGGGATAGTGTGCTGTGTATGTGGGGAGAGGGCAGTGTGCAATATGTGTGTTGGAGAAGCTTTCTCATGAGACAATGTGCTGTGTATGTATGTAGAGGGGGGGCAGTGTACTGCAAGTATGGTGAAGGGACTTACTATTGCAAGCAGAGTACTGTATGATGTATGTGAGTGATGAAGATGTGTGTGTGGGCGGGAGGGGAGTGTAGCAGTGACTGTGTGTGTGTGTGTGTGTTCTGTAAGTATGTAGAGGATGTGTGTTGGAGAAGATCCTGAAGACAATGTGCTGTGTATGTAGGGGGGGGGCAGTGTGCAGCAAGTAGAGGAGGCTTACTGTAGCAAGCAGTGTGCTGTATGTATGTGAGGTGATGGTGATGATGTAAGTGTGTGTGTTTTTGTGTGTGTGTTGGGGATGGGGTGGGGGGGGGCAGAAAGGCTAGGCAATCAAGGACATGGGTAGATGGAGGAGAAATCAAAAATAATAAATAAAAAGTTCTATGGAGATGTGCAAAAGTTGGAGAAAGTCAGATATGTGTGTGTGTGTGTGTGTGTGTTTTGGCGTGTGATGAAATAAGAAAATAAATAAATGGTCTATAGCATAGGGTGAGGGATGTAAAAGTGCTAAAAGTCTTGTAGGTGTGTGTGTGGGGGTGGTCATGAGTGCTGAGGAGTGAATGAGTGCAAAGTCAGTATAGTGTGAGTTCAGAGTTGGGATGGCCTGGGGATAAAAACTTCTCCTGAGTCTCTCAGTTCTGGCTTTGTGACTACAGGTGTCTTCTTGATTTCAGCAGTAGGAATAATCCATTGTTAGGATGAGAAGAGTCCTTCAGAATCTTTTGGGCTCTTAGGAGTACTCTTCTGGAATAGATATCTTGTAGAGCAGGGAGTTGAGTTCTTATAGTACGTTCAGCTGAGCGCACTACTCTGCAGAGTACTACAATCTCTAACTGTGGAGTTCCCATACCAGGTGATGATGCTACCAGTTAGAACACTCTCAACTGCTGAAGTGTAGAAGGCCTTCATGATGGATGTAGAAACTTTGAATTTCCTTAGCTGACGAAGGAAGTAGAGTCGTTGTCTGGACTTTTTCAGAACATATTGAGTGTTAACAGTCCATGTTAGGTCTTCAGTAATGTGGACACCAAGGTATTTAAAACTTGTGACTCTCTCTACAGGTTGCCCACTGATCATTAGTGGGGTGTAACTGTAGTTCTGCTGCTGCCTTCTGTAATCCACTACCATTTCCTTGGTTTTATTGATATTCAGTGTCAAGCTGTTGCACCACTGTGCCACCTCATCAACCTGATCCAAGTAGAACTGTTCATTGTTGTTACTAATCAGGCCCAAGATCACTGTGTCATCTGCAAACTTGATGATGGAGGTATGACTACTGTTGGCTTTGCAGTCATGTGTGTAGATGTTGTACAGCAGTGGACTCAAAACACAGCCTTGGGGAGCACCAGTGCTGATGGTTAATGAGTCAGATGTCAGACCCCCCACTCTAACCACTTGTGAACGGTTGGTGAGGAAGTCAAATATCCAGTGACACAGGGTGGTGTTTAGTCCTAAGGCCTTCATCTTTGTGACCAAGGTGAGAGGTACTATCGTGTTGAATGCTGAACTAAAGTCAATGAACAGCATCCTCACATAATTCCCATTCCCCTCCTCCAGGTGAGTTAAGGTGGTGTGCATGAGGTTTGAGATGGCATCCTCTGTAGACCTGTTGGCTCTGTAAGCAAATTGGAGGGGGTCGAAGGAGGCAGGGAGGGATGAGCAGATAATGTTTTTCACAAGCTTCTCAAAACACTTCATCACTGTAGACGTCAGGGCTACTGGGCGGTAGTCATTCAGACATGATGGACTTTTGTTAACTATTAAACCTCAAGTGGTTTCCTGCCAAATTGTTGTTGATGACGAGAGACGACGTGATCAAAACGACTCCACAATTATAGCGTACTTTTCTTTACCATTTGCTGTCAGGATTTAATCAATTTCTTAATTAGCTAAATGAAATTATAGGATGCTCTTCAACCTCCCCTCACTTCAGTTTCAGAATAATTAATCTTAATCTCAGTGACAACTCCTCTCGGCATGGGGAATCACTGACAGCTCAATGATAATAAGATGACACAGCTTCGCTTGCTGGTTTCAGATAAAAACGTGACGACCATTTCCATCTCCAAACAGTGCTAAGCCACGTCGGTATTGACCATACAGGCATGAATTACCCTCCTTAAGCACGATCAATTAGGAACTAAATTCATTTTCGGCAGAGTCGCCATCATTTACTGACACTCAACCAACCCTTATTACCTCCTGCTGGCACAGGGGGGAGACAATGTACAAGTTCTTTTTTTTTAGCTTTTTATTTTTTTTATTTAGACTTTGGTTTGCAGATTGCTCTCCCAACACTAATTGTGGATAATGCAGCTGGTTGATGACTGTTATCTGAATGCAAAAAAAAAGACATTTGACATGAAGAAAATTACATTTAATTTAAAAGATCATTTAAGTTCACTGTTTAAAGACCCCAAGTGATAGTTGAGTAGGCCCTAACTGTGTGGAGATTCCAAACAGGCTGCCGAGGAAAGAGTAAGCATGCCATGTGATCCCTATGGCCCTAATAGTTATCAATCTCCATTGAGAGGCTGGAGAGTGCAGACATACACACACACACACACAGGAGCCTTGGCAAATCAGGGCACCTCCTTGAGAGGCCTCTGTGAGGGGGGTGTGCAGCAAGCTAAAGAGAGTAAGCAGAGAGGGGGGGGGTCTATCACCCAGTGACACAGAGCGGGAGACAAGCAGACAATGACTGCTGAGTTCCACAGGATAAAACCCCGCCATTAGCCCTGGAGGAATGTGCAAGAGCCTCGGAGGTTGTATTGTTGTCTGAAGTGCGTCCTGCTATGTAAACATCAGAGTGGGGAAAGCTACTCAGAGTCGTATAGGCACAACGACTTGTGTACTACCACTTGGACATGATTTATCCAATGAGTTTGTTGCAAATTATTCAACTTGTAATAAGCCTTAGACTAGATGTCAGACTTTCTTGGAACAAATGAAAAATGTCACAAAGATGCCACTCTAACTCTGACTATTTTTTATGCAGACATAATGAGTACAGTATTGCACGCTTAATTTGTTCAATAAATTGAGCACAAATTAAATTTTTAAGATCTAGTGTTCATTACATAATATAAGCGGAGACCATTTTTATTATTTTCTGTCTATTAAATTAAATAGGGCATTACTGCAGCCTTGTTTCAACTTTCCTTTCTGCCTTCTGTAGGTGACTTGTCAGTTCTAAATACTCTATGAGTGAATACAAGTCCATGATAATCCAAGACAATGCATTTCTTAAAATCAGTATTCACTCTTCTACCCCTCTGAATGGCAAGCTTGTTTGACACACACGTGCATTTGAGAGCACTCCTGGGCTAAGAAGAAAGGCTCTACACTGAAGAAGGTTTTAAGCAAGTGCCTGAAGGACGTCCTCTCTTCCAGTGGGGTTTGGATGGCAAACAATTCTTCAACACATCAGGTGTGTGTGCCTGTAAGTGTGTGTGTGTGTGTGTGACTGTGTTTGTGTGTATATGTGTGAGAGTGTGTGTGTGCAAATGCGTGTGTGTGTGTGAGTGAAGAGAGGGATGGCTGTCGGGCCTGACCCAGGCCCAGATGGGTTCTGGGTTGGACTCCACCAGGCTCTTCTTCACCCTCCAGCTGCTCCCCATCCCCACTGAGTCGGGGAGGAGAGGGGAGGGAGCAGGGTTGTGGGGTCTGCCTGGGTGGGGGCATGCGCTGGGCCGGAGAGAAGCCTGGAAATTTCCGTTGTGTGTTTCAGCCCATTTCAGGATGGGAGGGGTGTGGGCTGAGGGGCTGGGGTTTGGGACTTGGCAATGGGCCAGCCACAGCAGGAAGCTCGCTGGTTCACACGGACAAAAGCAGCTGTGGGCTGGCTGCTGCTGGTGCTGGCTATCTGTTGTGGGTTCGACAGCTATCCTGCCCCCTAAAACAACAAACTTGGCAACATTACTACAGGCTGATCACAGTCGTTTAGGTGAAAGAATTAGAAGCTAATCAGATTGTCCACTGTCCATAGAAGGAGCAGGTGGGAGGTTGGCATTTTAAGACCAAAATAAAACTGTCAAAAACATTGGGATTATTAGGGCTGAGGTGAATTAAGTTAGCACGTTTAAACATGATATGATATGTTCAAATACTCCATGATCACCACAACTAATCAACATATTTCTAAAGAAAACCAGAAGGTAAACAAATGTGTCTGTCATGGCAAACATTTCAAACTTTTTAGCATGACCCTGACATAATGTAATGCTTTTTGACTACAGTAGGAATATCATTTGTTCTATAATGAAACCTCTGAAACCACAAATAAATAGTCCAATTTGGTTTGACGTTTTTGTCAATATCACTATGATTTGTTAGCTGACTACAGGTGATATGAAAAATGAAAAAGTAGAAGTCATTTCTGTTGAACCTTTTACTGATCCTATCTCTGAGCTGTCAACTATGTTAGCAAATATTTGCAACAACATTTTTTCTCCAAATGGATTCAGTTCTTGGACAAACTCCCAGATGCAGCAGGACACAAAGCCAAAGAACCGTTTAGCTGTTAGCCTCACAGAATCAATATCCATGTCATACTCTAGTAAAGATACAACTTGGGGTTACAAGGGTACTTCCAGGCCCCACCAATCCAAGAGTGCAATAGACATACACTTCTCACAGAATTGCTCAATCCTTTCAATCAATCTTCAGACTTTATTTTGGCTTGTAGTGGGTTGTTTCTCATTTGCTTACATACTGTTAAGGGAGAAAGTAACTTGCAAACTCAGTGCTTGCATAAACTGTCAAACAATCATATACCTAAACATGATCTAAACCTCAACATTGTTAGAAAAATGCAATTTTTAAAATGTGTCTAAATGCAATACTTTGTGCCTCTCTCTTTGTGATTGTATGTGTGTTGTATTGTGATGTTATGCTGATTATATTCTAGCGAGTCAGCATGTACTCTGCCTGGAAACACAGAGACACCATGAGGTGTCACAATTCTTTAATAAGGCAGAGTATACACAGGAGCTGTGGATGCAGGCGTAAAAGCTGTGCATGACAACTGTGTGATACAACAGATGTCATACTTACAGAAGACACAACTATTCATTTATTCATGTCAAAATGCCTTATAGTGACCGGTTCTATAGAAACAGAAAGCAAGCAACCAATCATCTCTCTGTTATGAAATGCGATGCTTGAATACCTTTTCATCATTTACTTTAAGGATGTTTTCACTTATTAATCATAGTTTCATTTAAGATTTTGAACATGTGTTGTACTGACAAATTACACCAGGATGTTTATTTGCTATTGACAATGACCTTGTATTTCTTGCACTGTGTGCAAGCATTTATGCGGTCACAGCAATGGGAAGTTATGTACAATATTAATAGTATCATTGACTGCGAACATCACTGTGTGGTGTAGATTTCATCATAACTGCAATAGGCTATTCACATGCTGCACATGGATGTGGACAGAAAAACAACAGATGCTTTGGGTAACGTCATGCAGGAGACACACAGAAACCTTACCTGGTTGTTGTGCACAACATGGTCAAAGGATTACAATTTCAAACCTTCCTCTCTTTTGTCTTTGGGACACAATACCTGTCAGTGGCCTGGCTAACAACAGACTCTTGTTAACACCCTGAGGTGAACAATAACGAGTCCAAAGAGCCTCTTTGATGTTCGTAAGTAGTCAATGAAACATCTGGGCAGTTTTATCTGAAACTGGGCAGGTGTCTTGTTGCAATTTCACCAAAGAAACACATTTTGATTTGTGGAAACAGACATTCCGTGAAATGAGTACATCACTTCTGATCACATAAAAGTGCACTGTTAATATAACTGATTTATTATGTCTGTTATCACAGTGTGTAACTAAGTACATAAAAAGGAATGTTTGCTGAAATGTCATTAAACTGTATACAATTCTGAGAAACCTTTGCCTTCCCTTCTAAGATTTCTTAAGGCATGCATTGTGTACATTCTTTACATTTAGATGTAAAGAGCAACTGATCCATAAATAACATCCACTAACCAACCAATAAAAGGATAAGCAGATAAATGGGAATTGGGAGTTTACCCAATTCCCATCAGGGAGCTATCATGAGGTCATCAGGGAAAGCCATTACATCAATTAGCTTTTCCCCTGTTATGCCAGTTGTCACAAAAAACATGTTCTCAGAATGTTCACATCTGCAATAGAGAACACAGTTTGACAGGTCATTGGAAACATCAGGGTGACTGCATGCAAAAATGTAGAAGTTATTAACTAAATTAGTATACCTAAAATGCAAAAACCTTGCCAACAAAAGTTATTGATCATTAAAAACATACCTCAAAAAGTAGTAAATGGTTGCATGTTGTTGCTTTAAGTTAGCTTAAGTTACATGTCTTTTCCCAGATGTGTCAGAAAGATGTGAATAAATGTAATCAGAACAAAGATCCCTTTGTTCTGATTACATCTTAACACACAATATCCAAATGCACTGCTGTGATTGCCATATGATATTCTTCCTAGCTCAGCACAGCAGATTTGTTCATCTTTGTTGTTTTTTTGTTTGTTTGTTTTTGTATTTGATTATTTGTTTGGTGTACAACAGCATTTTGGTTGCCAGGGTGGAGTTGCAAAAAATCTAAACCCGTATTGTCCAGAAGCCATCAAGTCAACCTCAGCATTTCTTACCCACATAAATGTAGTCATGACATCAGATATGAAGTTCAACACAGTTGTGATGCCAATCAACATGTGTGTCTTTCTACAATCGGCTTATCGACTGAATGAAGCTCTTTCATGTTAGAAAATGCAAAATACAGAATGGTATTAATTTCTTTTCACATAACAAAATCTGACAAATAGTTGTATGTGTATCACACTATTTTTTATCCAATTTTCAATTTAATTTATCAAAGAGAAATAGGTAGGAATGACACAAGATAATTGTAGGCTTTGGGGTAGGAGACTCTATGTGTGAGAAACAACATTAGATGGTTGACCCTTGTTGTTCATAGCAGACATGTAAGAAACATGCTTCTCTGTTCGAAACTGCCAACTTCTTAGACAGATTTCTCATTTGGTGGTGACAGAGGAGGTAATTGCATCAGTCAGGTTTGTTTTTAGAACCTGGTTTCTTTTATTAGCAGATTAGTGTACCTAAACAAAAGAAGATCATTAAAACACAGACACTAGGTCATTAAAACATGGTCATTAATGCACAACCGACACTAGACCTATAAGGCCTATAACCAATAGGCCTGATTGTGTCATTACTGTGTAATTTACCTTACATCAGATCAGACATTGTGGAACTTGTCACACATGCTAAACACAAATGGATGCAATTATTATTTCATTAAAAAAAATCCCAATGTTACATACATACATACATACATAGAAATACTTGGTTATAGGCCTACCTTAGCATCCAATTAAGTCTGAATATCTGACATAATGACGCTGAACCTCAGGTAAGAGTACATGCACATTTTGTATGCCCACCAGTTTTTCTGAAAAGAAAAATGATTTAATGTATTAGCCTGAGTCTATGAGTAGGCTATTGCAAAATTGCTCTTGTAGAAATTGAATAAGCATGTTTTTATTACCAAAAGATAGGATATTTATTTTCATTTTGTAAAAGGCTCATTTAGGCTATAGTCTAATTATTATTAGGCTATCAGATTATTAATATAATTATTATTAGGCTATCAGAATAACCTTTACAATGTCTTTGAAACAGGCTACCAAATTACAATCTAAAGACTGTTGGAACAATAGGATATCATTCATTCCGATCATAATGCAATTAGACGACCTTAGGCTACACAAATTGTTTAGGCTACCCTGTAGCCTAATTGGCTAATCTTCATTATTTTATAAGCGGCAACTCGTGGAAGAGTGAACTTAATGTTTCCTAAAGTAGGCCTAGCCTGTTTTTCAGACAGATGGTTAGTTGAAAACAGCTTTATAGCCTATCCGAAATGAAGAATACTGGCGGGAAAGGTGAATCACCTGTCATCCAACTATGTCTGCACAAGCCCGTGTTTCTGTCTTTTTACAATCTACGTTTGTACTGGCCATAATGTTTATGTAGGAAACACACCTCGTTTTGGCTGGCTGTAGCCTATCGGCGCCAAACATAAACATACGCTTTGCTATGAACACTTCCTCTAGCAACTGTGCAATGTTTTTCTTCACTAGAAAATGGGGATGGACCATTGGCTCTTTCTCAACGGCAGGAACTGTAAACCAGGAGGACAACTACATTTCAACGCAGAATCAAGCAAGCGGCGAAAGAGGGTGGGGTGGTATTTCCCTCCAGTTGTTAAATACCATCCAACATTAAAACCACACTCAGTTGCTTTGATTTTGTCTTGTGCCCACGATCCAGCAGTGACAAAAACGAAAAATAAAAATCCAGACGGTCCCTTAAATTTGATGTGAGCTCACACACGATCGCACCTACCCTTTTCTCCTCTTCGCCATCTGTCCCTTTCTTCCATTTCACATGAACAACAGATATTCACCCTTCACATCTACAACAGAGACGTTCCCTGTCTCCCTCCGTAGCAACCCTCTTCCCGTTCTCCCAGACTCGAGTTTGCAAGATGCAGACGGTCCCTTGCTCTTGCTGTGTCCCCCCTCCCCCACCAGCCAAGCTCCTGTTTCACTCAAAGATGGCGTCAGCTCCGGAGCCATTGGTCTCTGGCTGCATTTTTGGGCTTGTTGTTGTCTATGTTTCGAATGATTTCTGGCGCATTCTGCCCGGCAACTCGACAAGAAATTCCGGTGAGTAGCAGCTAATCAGGTGTGGATATGCGAAGGTTCTTGGTCTTTTTTCTTTGAAAGGCGAACTGGACCCGTCCTGCCTTTCTGGGAACCGCGAGAGGTAGAGGGAAAGGGGTACGGAGAGATGAAGACCGCGAGGGGAGGGGGGCGAGGGGGTTGGTAGGAGGGGGAGTGAGCCGAGGCCTACCTCTCTTCAACGGCCTTGTCTTCGCCGCACCGCAGGCACTACGTGGGAGGGTGGGTGATAGTGAGGAAGGAAGTGGGGAAAAGGGGGAGCTGAGTGCCTTGTGTAAGGACGCATCTTGCGGGGGGAGGATTTTCACTCTTGGCCGAGGCTAAAGCAGGCCGTGCGGCCATGTCAAATGTAGCGCTAAGTAGCAACGCTCCACCAGGAATCTTTATTTTTCGCCCTGACTAGCTAGCCATGGTGGCGACTAGTGCGCTAACTTGCATTGTGTCTTTGTAGGCCGCGGTTTCTCAGCAGGGTTTCACTCCAGCCATTAGAAATGTAAAACTCCAGGTGCTTGTTGCTGTTATTGTTTGAAACCGCGGCCGTTCGAGGAATCACGTCATTGTTGATCGTATCTGTGGGCTATTTACCCAGTCCAAGATCACACGTTGTTGCTATTTTGGACCATTCTGGCGCTAATAACAACATCAATTCGCGGGAAGATCTGTCGTAAGTTGAGTTTGCTACAAGCTAACACGACCAATGTAAACAGAGTCGCTCTGAGTGGCAGTCGTAGTATGTAAATAAGTGTTTGTTAAATCCTTTATGGTGGCCCTGTCTTTGAGCTTTGCAGTTTATAAACACTAACGTTAGCTAGTTAGCCACTCAAACTTAGCTACTATGCAGTATTTTAATGTTATGTCTTTAGTTTAAGGTGGGCTAAACTGACAATACACAAGCTGAACTGTTCAACTTTTAATTGGGCTAACGTTACTGTCACCAAAAAAGTCTCTGCTTTCATAATACAAAGTTGTTAAGAGTTTGAAACGATTTTAACGGACAGCAAGATATTTTACATCTCACGTGCATGATGCTCATATCTAGAGTAATATCTGCCATGTATGGTATAAGACGTGATTTCTGTCAAGAAAATAACACTTCCTTTTGACCTAGTTATTGTAACGTTACCTTGGGTGTAGTGAACTTACAGGTGTAGGTAAGCCCATTGAGATTAACATTATATCTGAGTAATGTCTGTGAAAGTCCAATAAGTGCTTTTTGTTTACTCAAGGTCACAAAGTTGGAGTGTTTTGTGTAGTAGCTGGGGCTTTGTATGGCGGAATTGCTTAGCCACTGCTGCTCCTTGGCCCTTCAGCAGTATGTTTGGTGTGGGATGCACAACCACAAGATCTTGAAGGGAGGGGTTATCCCATAATTACATGTGTGCCTTAACAGCAAAGCTTTCGTGCATCTTTGCAAAGCATCAGTGTAACTCTCCAAGCGTATACTTGGTTTTTTTTTTTTTCATGAGCATCTGTAATTGTGATACAGGTACTCCATGTTTCATGTGGTGGTTATTTAGTTTTACAGGCAGGTTCATATTCATTTGTGAGTTTCAGAACATGTCCTTACCAGTCAGTAGAGCCTCAGAGGCAAAAGAAACCAGTAAAGTATCTTAACTAGTCTCCTCTTCACCTCTGACCTCTGGTTTCTCATATGCTTTTTTGACCTGCAGGTTACATTGGCTGCTGAGGTGTGATTGGTATGACGACAGTCAGTCAGTCAATCTGCTCCCACAGATGAGATCTACTGCTTTGATCCTGCCACGACACAACCAGGAAGGAAAAGGACCAGAATTGGGGCAATCAAAAGGGGGAGGTGGCAGCAGAAAGGAATACCGCAGAGTTACTGCCCACCGAAATCTACATCTTTGGCTATCAAGGTTTAGTTGCTGAAGAGAAGGCGTCTGACCCGTTCCTGACACCACTGTTGGTCTTTTTCGAGCACGATGGTCCGGCAGACGGACCCCGCTGAGGGGCAACCTCAGTGATAAGGAGGCAACGTAAGCCTCAAGTGTGCCCCGGGGACTGGTGTGGGTGTGTCTCTACTGCTTTGGGTGTGATTGAGCTTGGCGGGAGGGAACGGCTCACTGACCTGCTCTGCCAGCTGCCTCCACATCCGCCCTGAGCTCTGCCCACCCGCCATCACCGGGAGAAGGGAGAGGGCCAGGTCGGGACGGGGGGCTTTGTTTTTCGGGGGTGGGGGGGTCGGTGCAGGGTAGCCTATGCTATGGTGAGCTGCTCCCTGTCTGCCTGCTTGTGCACAGACTCTGAAGAATTCTCTGTTCGGCCGCGGGATAAAGGATAGCCTTCTTGCCGGGGAGTGGGGAGGCTTGAGGTGCGAGGGGGCCCAGGCCCAGCTCTCTATACCTGTGCAGCCGTGTGGGTTGGGGGTCCAGCCACAGGCAGGCCCGCAGACGACCGCAGCCATGGTGAAGCTGGCCAACCCACTGTACACCTCCTGGATCCTTGAGGCCATCAAGAAGGTGAAGAAGCAGAAGCAGCGGCCGTCCGAGGAGCGCATCTGCAATGCCGTGTCCATGTCGCATGGCCTCGACCGCAAGACGGTCCTGGAGCAGCTGGAGCTCAGCGTCAAGGACGGCTCCATCCTCAAGGTGTCCAACAAGGGGCTCAACTCTTACAAGGACCCAGACAACCCGGGCCGACTGGCCCTGCCCAAGCCCCGGGGCGGTGGAGGATCAGGGGGTGGAGGAGGAGGAGGAGGAGGAGGTGGTGGTGGTGGTGGTGGTGGTGGTGGAGGAGGAGGAGGAGGAGGAGGAGGAGGCGGCGGCAGCAGCAGCTCTGGGTCCCACAAGAAGCCCGGGCTGGACTGGAATAAACTGATCAAGCGCGCACTGGACGGCCTGCACGAGCCCGGCGGCTCCACGATCAAGAGCATCGAGCGCTTCCTCAAGTGCCAGGCCGACGTGGCGGCCTACCTGTCGGGCAGCAGCGCCCTGGCGCCAGGGCTCTTCCACCAGCAGCTGCGGGTGGCACTCAAGCGGGCCGTGGCGCACGGACGCGTGCTCAAGCAGGGCCCGCTCTTCCGGCTCGCCAGCCGCAGCTCGTCATCGCACCAGAACGACGGCACGGGTTGCGTCTCGCTCGACACACTGCCGCCCGTCCGCCTGCTCCCACACGAGAAGGATAAGGTAAGAGCCCCAGGAAACGGCCATCTCTAATGTTTGTTTTGATTTTATATGGAAATAGATTGGGAGTCCACGAGGTAGACAGATCTTGAGCCCAGGAGTTTATTTCTTGAAATAATTTTTGTGTAATGACTGCAGTTAAATGTTATGCACTCTACCTTACCATTGTTGTTGCAAAACAACGCTTTTGGGAGATGCACCTCGTGAGTAATAATATTGTCAAGCTGACAACCTAATGCTGATATCTATGCACTTGTGCTGCTCATGTCTATTTAGTTGTAGGCTATAATGCACTTTTGCAATACATACCTTTATTTCATTACTGCACAGACATATTATACAAGTCAGACAAACACAATGCAAACAGAACATTCATTCAAATAACAAGGTGCATTTGAGCGTTATCCTCCCCTAAGGTAATTATTTAGAAGATATTAATTAGTTGTGGATGTCTCCAACGTTACAGGATCAAGAACCATATACCACCTGTTCTGATTAAAATGTTTATCTGTGCTGTTATGTTCACACATTTAGTACACTTCCCGGGTGTGCGCGAAAATAGAAACGGCTCCAAAACTTGGTCAGTTTAGCTTCTGCCCGATTTACTTTGGGACCAAACGCTGCAGCTGGTTCCTGCACTCTGACTGGCATAAGTGGGCTTTCCACTTTCTGTTTACCAGCTTGTGTGGTATTTACCACTCCAACTTGGTGAAATAAGGAAGTAACCCAATGTAAACACACCCTGTTTTTGCTACTTTATGGCTAAGGTAGGGTTGTTAACCTATTGGGAAGCAGAAGGTTAGACACTCATCTCACTTGCTTAGTTTCTGTTTCACTGCAGCTCTACTCATCATACCTTTTGATTCCTAACTATCGTGTTTGCACTTCAGACCAGAGTGCTTGCCAGCAGACCAGCAGTTAGTCCTGCTATTTGGCGCAGGTGGCAGCATTTGCACATCTGGACTTGATCGTGTGCAACGTCTGAGTCAGAGCCTCTTGTTTGTTTAGTTAGTAGTTGTTTGTGTGGTTATTGCGCACATAGTTAGTATGATGACCCTCACCCCAAGACATGAAGATTTAATGATATAAAATAGCCCCAAATTATTTAAAGTAGTAACACTAAAGACTCCATCTAGAGTGATTACTGATTCTTCAGCCCAAAGCACATGGTGGGGAATGAAGTTGATGTTTTGAATGCGACTGCTGTTGGTGGGGCAGCATGGATACTTCCATGTTTACTGACAACTGTTTCGTGTCAAAAGCCTACAAGAGGAACTGGTTCTTGCCTTGTGGCTTTGCCGCTGAAATTATCTTGTCTCGTGATTTGCTGATGCTTGTATGGCCAGAAGATTGGCTTAAAGCGATGTCTTTAGTAGTTTGTAGTATAGGGTTGCTGTAGCTGTGCATTTTTTGAATGGGATTGAAAGTGCATACATGGCTGTAAATCCAAAATGTTTTCTCTATGATGGACTCCTGGCACACACCCTGCATAGGCTAGCCTATGCATAACTGTCCTCACTGGGACAGTAAATATTTCAAACAGGCATGGCTTTAAATCCCTGATTTGTTTTGAAGTTTGATTACCGCAGTCACCCCTTGGTGAGCGTGTCTGTCGTGCCTTCTAATCCTGCTGTGCCGCGGTGCAGACGTCAACCTGCATGTGAAAGGATTGTGTGAAGATTACACGCTGGCGGGACAAGGTCAAATTTACACACGCAGTAGGCGGAGGCCGCAGCAAGAGTTAATCTCCCAGGATGCAGTAGCTCCCTCCCAATGGGTTGGGTGAAGAGCAGCCATTGGCCGTCCATCCGCCACCGCTGCTGCAGCTGTTTCAGAGAAGATCAGGCAGGTAGCAATAGCGAGAACATATCAAGGCTTTCCAGCCCGGCATCTGGAGAGGATGGAGATGGATGCAGGCTGCTGAGTGGTGGAAAGGTGTCTGCTCTACCATCTCAATCAGGAGCTGTGCACAACTACCAGAGCTGATCTCTAGCCGAGAGAGAGAGCCATGGAGAAGAGATGAAAGGATCAGAGAGAAGAAGAGTGAACAGAACCAGTGGAGAGGAAAGGAGAAGTGCACTGGGAGAGGTTGAAGAGAAGGGGAGGAGAAGAGAAGGAAGGTCAGGGAAGAGGGAATGAGGTTGTGGAGGGGAGGGGTATCGTGGGTTCTGCATCCTGCCGAGGCTGGCGACCAGCTGCAGGGCTGCTCCCTGTCAGGAGTTGTCAGGAGACGAGCGAAAGAGGGAGGGAGGGAAAGAGAGAGGGAAGCAACCAGAGAGAGGGAGCGCCAGCGTAAAGCAGAGAGGGAGGGTAAGAAGGAGGGAGCACTGTGAGGGAGGAGAGTAGGAACAAGTGGAAAAGAGCGGGAGGGGGAGAGGGAGAGAGAGAGGAGGGAAAGGGAGAGGGAAAGGAGAGGGAGAGAGGCAGGCCGGGAAAACAGAAGAGGCGGCGGCAGCGTCGCTGCTGCTAGTGGCAGAGGAAGAAGCTAGGCAGACACATGCTTTGTGTGTCCCTCTCTCTCTCTCGGTCTCTCTCTTTCCCTCTCTCTTTTTCCCTCTCTCAGCTGGCTGCTCAGCATGAAACAAGAGGCAGACACACAGGCGACAGGAGCCAGGGAACACACCCACTGCTGTAACTCGATAGACAACAGCCAGCCAGGCCTGTGTCCACTCCCCAGAGGCACAGCACACACCCACATGCGTGCACAGTGCAAACACTCACACACACCCATGCACGCTTACAGCACACTCATGCATGCTCACCACACACACACACGTACACGCAGGAGAAGGACACACTTTCACAGGATTGGCACACATCCACCTGTATGCATACTCAGAGTGCATACTTAATGTGAGAAATCCCAGCGAGGCATCCACACAGTGCAAACACACTTACACACCCATCTCCCTCCATGGTGCACACACACAGTACTCACACAGACACACCAATAAAATGTGCACAGAAGAGGTGAACATTAATTGCACCTTTTGATCTGTATCAGTTATATTGTACACACATGCACATGCCAGCCATGTCTGACAGCTAGTCAAAAGGCTTGGCCACTGTAGTAAGAGATACTTGGCAAACACTGTTACATGCCATGCGAGAACTGTCGTAAACTTGCTATGACCCACTGGTGTCAGTTGATGCATTTCCCGCCTCTTAAACCCACATAGGCATGTAGCTTAGCTGCTTTGCCTATGGTTTTGCATGGTCACTCACTGTAGGTTTAAGATGTCAGTCATGGTTTTTCATACCCAAAAGCTTTGTGACAGATCGGGGATGAACCGTAGTGCTCTCTTCAATCCTTTCTATCTCTCTTCTGCCTGGAAGCACCGCTACCTCTACGACTCTCTCAGATCCTGCAAGAGGGAGACGGAATGTGGAGACGGAATGTGCCACAGGCACTGACTGACACCATTGCATTTGTGAAAACATCAAGGGACAGTATGAGTATAATGGCGCTGAGTGTGTAGTTGAGCATATTTACTGTAGGTACTAGCTAGGATATATAGGATATAAGCTTTTGGAACCGAGCGAGTACTTGGCAGGCGATGAATGTGTTTCACCCCACCTCGCCAATTCAAATAGAGTTCTGATAAGACGTGGGTGTAAGCCGTCTCTCGCACCTAAATGGGGCACTTGGTTAAGCCGCAGGAAGAGGTGTTGGGGGTTGGAGGGTAACAGCACAACAGCATTCAAGATCTAATCTGTGGCGCGTGCCCAATAACAGAGTACTCAATGACTAGGTGGCTCGCCACTTTTTTTTTTTTTTTTTTTTTTTTTTTTTTGAAAGGCCCAGTGCATTGATGTAGTTACCTTTGTTTACTCATGGCTTCTCGACGACAGCCTGCCATGAGTGCCATGTTTGGACACGGGAGAGGAGAGGAGAGAGAGGGGAGACGAGAGGGAGAGCTCATTACTGGCTAGTATTAGCACTCTCTGGGTTGTGATTTAGTAAGAGGGCGAGGGAGAGAGCGAGAAGGAGAGAGAAAGCAAGATGGAGAGGGAGAGACATGGGGCAGAGGAAAAAAAAAAGCAAAACAAATGGCTAAGCACTAGCGCTGACCCCATTGCAGGGGGTGGAAGAGGTGCAGGAGGGGGTTGGATTTGTGTACTCTACACCAGAATGACTGTGTCACACACCGCTCTATTCAAACAGCCGTGGCCAGACTCGCTCACTCATTCCGCCCGCTAATAGGGGGTCATTGCCAGGCCATGAGGGGGGGGTGGGAGTCAAATCGGGGTCATGGGTATATAGATAGCAAACGCTCATTTTTTTGAGAGCTATAGCAAGCACTGATGATGGCCGTGTGAATCTGAAAAGCCATTAGGTGGGATGGGTTGTGTGTGTGTGTGTGTGTGTTAGATGCACTTACGCAGCAGTGTTGAACCTGTGTGTGTGTGTGTGTGTGTCCACCCCCCAAACACAGCCGCCGCCACCCAGGCCCGGTCACCGTGAGGACGTGTGAAAGCCACAGTCGCCCCAACCTCCAGTTGACCCCCTTGGTGCTTCGGGCACCGGCACTCGAGAACGTGTGTCATGTAAAGAGTGACGCCACCATCCTCTTTCTCCTCTGTCGCAGACACTGAGACCACCAGGCCACCAGCAGCTTTGAGCTGTAGATATTGCCCGTGGTCTGCTGTGCCTTTTTAAAAGCTGATGTGATGGCTGAAGTGCTGAAGTGGTTTGTTTATTGGTTCGGCCATTGTTTTGGCTCAAGGTGAAGAGAACAGCGGAAGGAAGCCGACCAGCATGCAGAAGACCACTGAGCATTGATTACCTGCCTCTCATGTAATTTTCAGGACCTAGATACACACACACACACACACACACACACACACACACACACACAAACATGCACACACACACAGACAGACAATCTGGCTGATGCCTGTGAAGCAGTAGCACTTTGTGTCATACACACACACACACACACACACATAAAGGAATGAGCGATTCCCTCCTTCAGGTCCCCCCTCCCCAAGCCATCACACACATAGACACACTCACAGAGGTCAATAAACACTCATCTCTCATGGCCATGTCAATATATCAGACAAGACGGCAGTCAGCTGCCGTGTGTGCTTTTGGAAGGAAGCCATGGCCACCGTGACTGGTTTTGGTAGTGTTTAAATTTGCCTTGATCAGCTAAATGCTAAATAAAGCATAAATAAAGCATAACTAAATATTTCTCCTCCTCATGTTTCCATAACACGTGTGTGTGCTGATAAGACCCTGGGGATTGGAGTGGCTGTCTCTCACAAGAGGAGCAGAGAGTTTGAGCACTCCTCGATCCTGTGGTCCACCATGGAAACTGAATGGACGACAACCAAAACATAGAGAATGGCTATGACCCCAAGCCAGCTGGCGGACATTTAAGTGGTTCTAGTGGTTACCATAGTGCAGCAGTCAGGACACCCTACACACACACACACACGTCAAGCATCATCCCTGCATAAATCCATCTTGTGTGTATTTATGGTTGGGTAGTGTGCCCCCTTCTTGCCTAATGTCTTGTGGTTGGGGTATCATGGATTGAGCAGATTGCGGTAAATCCATAATCAGACGGCTTGAGCCGGGTTTATCAATAGAGATTATCCTCCATGTGTCCGTGTGGTGTGGGCACAAGTGGACACCGTGAAGTGCCAACAGATGAATGAGTGAATGAATGGAGATACCGTTTGTCGGCCTCAGATGTAAGAACAGCTTAGCATTTCTCTAAGATAACATTGCAACATTCCATTTGCTCTCTGTACAGGTGGGAGCAATCAACATCAGTGCGATGTCAAGGAAATGGAGGGGAATTTGAGGTCACTTCATCCGAGAGTTCTAGGGCTTGTCGGTTCTACCCACATACATGAACACTGTGTAGCTTGTCTGTGGGTCTTTAGGGAAACCCATGTGGTCAGAGCTTTTGTAGGACTAGTGCACAATTTTTGCAAAGGCTTTTTGTCCATTTTTTGATGTAGGCTGTGTGTGTGTGTGTGTGTGTGTGTGTGAAAAGTCAGTATCCTTAGTTCCATAATCAGTAGGCTGGTGGTTAAGGGGACAAACCTGAGCCAAAGTTTGAAGGTGTGTGTCTGTCTGTCTGTCTGTGTTTAGTCAGAGGATGAGGGAGACTGGCTTCACATGTTAATGAGAACCTTGACTATAGGGAAGACAAGGACAGAGAGAGGGCGAGTGTCTTTCTCTCACGCACTGTTTTCTCTTTTCCTCCTTGGCTCTGCCTCTCCCATTTTCTTTTTATCCAGGGCCATAATTAGCACACCCTCTCTCCTCTAGGCACTTCCTCTCCCCCCCCCCCCCCCTTGAATCTTTGCTACCACTGAGCTGGTCATACTTTGTGTTGAGGATCACAAGAAGATAAATAGTGATCTTGCGATTCTCAGAATTCAGGTAGCCTATATGGAAGAGCTTATAGACCTCTTTAGCGGATGCATTTGTCCACTTCCTGCTTCTAGGGTTGACCTGTCATAAGTGTGTGTGTGTGTGTGTGTGTGTGTGTGCATGCTGAGCATCTTCTCTGTTGAGTCTGTTAACCCTGTGGCCTGTCTTTGTAAGAGGAGGCCCTGGTACGAGTTGAGCAAGTTAATGGAGCTCTCCAGCGTGCTCCAGCGGTTCGACCAGAGAGATCAAGCCTGGTGGCAGCTCGTATAAGTGCCCAGAGTATCACTCGCTATAACACATCTACAGGTCTAAGTGCCTGGTTGAACCAGCTGGATTAGGGTTTCAGTGGCGCCACTCCACAGTTTACGCTGCTACCAGTTCTGGACACAGTTACTAGGATGCTGTGGTCACACCCAACCAGGCGGCAGTAGTGGGAGTAGAGTGGTTGTGTATCCAGATCTGAGCTCCTTTGGGAAATTATCCAGCTCTGAGCCGCTTGCCAGAAGAGAAGGTGCTTATTATACAAAACAAATCTGTATTTACAAGAACAGACGGCAAACCGGCAGTCAAGTCAAAAGATAAAAAAGCACCAGTGAGATTTCAGTGTAGTAAAGTTTAGAAAATGGCAAATGTTTGTGTGTGTGAGGGTGGTTGTGTGTGTCTCTGTGTGTGTGTTTGGGATCTGTTTTTCTTCCGCCCTTCTGCAAGCCCACAGTCTCTCTTTCGCCCAGCAATCTGCACAGTGTCACTCAAACCATAATTGCCCCAAGGGACGTTTATGTCTGCACAGAAGTGAGTCGCTTTTTTGAAGCCAGGATGGTGTGGCAGTGGAGGATTTTTTTTTTCCCTCTCCCTTTGAAAAGGGAGTTCAAAAAGAGAGCATAAAATGAAGAGAGGAACGGATGTGACTTTGTGAGTGGAAAAGGGATTGGGAGTTTGCCTGATGACCCAACACCTGATTAGGCTAGCTATTGGTAACTAGTTGAGGTGTTTGAAGCATCTGCGCTGATCTTTTGTGCAGACGTATTTCATTTTTCCTCTCTTACTCTCTCTCTTTCTCTTTCCCCCCGTGATTCCTTGGGGCGAGCAGTGGCCCTGCGTTGAGCTGAGAGCCTGAGTCAGAGGGAAATGAACCCAATAAATCACCTTCCCTCTCCTGTCTCTTCTCTGCCCGGACCTTCTCTCTCTCTCTCTCTCTCTCTCTCTCTCTCTCTCCCCACTCTTGCTCTTGCACTTACTCACTGTCTTGGCTGCTTGCTTTCTCAGACCACCTCCATCACCACCACCTACCTACCCACCCACCTCCACCACCTGTGCTGGCCCCATGCTTAAGCAGACCATCTCTCTCCCTCTGTCAGGTTCTTTTCTCATTCCTCTCTTTCTTCCTCCTGCTCTCTGCCTCTTGTCTTTTATCCCCCCCCCCCCCCGTATTCTGTCCTCTCCTTTCATCACACTCTGCTCTGTTGCTAACGGAGGTGGTGGAGCCGCGGTAACATCACCCCCTCGACAATCGTTTGGCCCGGGTTTGATTCCCGAACCCTGTGTCACTTTGGATAAAGGCATCCACTAAATAGCGTTCAACTTTAAGTTTACTCCTCTGTGTCTCCCACGTTAGTTTTGTCGAATGTGGACAGTCCGGCGCTTAAGGCTCTCTGAACAACTGGCTGGAGTTAAGGCTTCTCCTTTTGCTTTGCTCCCTCTTCTGCATGTGTTTGTGGTGATCTCATGTGTGTTCTCGTGTGAATGTGTGTGGGTGTGTGTGTGTGTGCGCGTGTGTGCGTGCATGTGTGAGCAAGAGGGAGAAAGAAGCTCATCTTGGGTGGTGCATGCTTGCTCTCCTCTCTCTCTCTCTCTCTCTCTCTCTGTCTGTCTCTCCCTTCCTCCCTACTTCTCTCTCCCTCTTTGCCTCTCTCTTGCTCCCTCGTACGTGTTGAAAGATTAATGGCATCCAGGAGCTGTATGTCAGATGGCAGGCTACAGAATAAGCATCAAAACAGGTCTCTGTGGCTCCTTTTAAAGACGAGCCCTCTGCGATTCCTCCACAGAGAAATCATTTCTCCTCTCCGGCCAAGCAGCGCTGGATGAAAAACAATTCGTCCAGCTAGACACCCACCCCCGCTTACACAGGAAAACACACACACACACACACACACACATGAACACACACACGAACACACACGCACTCAAGAAGATTTGAAAGGCAAGATCTGGTATGCAGATGGTTGTAGTAGAGCCTCTTGCATGTGTTGATATCAGTGCCGTTAAAAGGAATCATGCTCCTGCGTCTGGTTATTGTGTGAATAGCCATACATGGTGATGGAGCCTTGCTATAGCATGCACATTACACGGTGCTCGGATGCCATATAATGTGCCGAATGAAGTGTGAATAAAACTGGCAGATAGACAGTAGTGCAACTATATGGACCCCCACGATGACTAGTGCGCTCACTGCCACACAATGCCACAGTGTTTCAGGGATAAGTGACTGACTGTATCACTCTCGCTCTCTCTTTCTCCCATATCCCCCTCTTTTTCCCCATCTGTTTTTTTTCTCTCTCTCTCTCCCTCTCTTTCTGTCTCTCACTCACTTGCTCTCCATCCCTTAGCCTGTGGCCGAGCCGATTCCCATCTGCAGCTTCTGCCTGGGGACCAAGGAGCAGAACCGCGACAAGAAGCCGGAGGAGCTCATCTCCTGTGCAGACTGTGGCAACAGCGGTGAGCATCAGCTAACACCACCCTTCCAGTCTCCCGGACTCTACTATTGTACACACACACACACACACACACACACACACACACACACACACACTGCTCTGCTGGCCCTTTCTAATGGTTTTGTCTCTCTGCTCACCAGGCCACCCGTCCTGTCTGAAGTTTTCCCCTGAGCTGACGGAGCGGGTCAAGGCTCTATGGTGGCAGTGCATCGAGTGCAAGACCTGCAGCAGCTGCCAGGACCAGGGCAAGAATGCGGTAAGGGTGAGCGTGCGCATGTACACACACATATATATATATATATATATATGCACACACACACACACACACACACACACAGACCAGGTTGTTTTTTGTTGTAGCGTATGTAGAAGGCTCTTGGCAAATGGCTGCATTTGTGGGTTGCTGGGTCTGAGCTGGCCTCTTGACGGACTCCTGATGCGTGTCAGGCTTGGACAGCAGCGCCATGGTCATTTCCTCCTTCTCCTGAGCTGTCAATCACCCAGCCCCCCTTCAGCCTCAAGCCTGGTGTGCAGCAGCCGAGAGAATGTGCAACTGATCAAAATGTTGGGGGGAAAAAATCTTGACAGGTTCCCTCTCTTTCCCTCCCCTCTCTCTCTCTCTCTCTCTCTCTCTCTCTCTCTCTCTGTACAGGAGAATATGTTGTTTTGTGATTCTTGTGACCGGGGTTTCCACATGGAGTGCTGTGACCCCCCACTGTTGCGGATGCCAAAAGGTACGTGTGCCTCCCTACCTCAACCCACACACCTGCCCCCCCAACCCCTACTCACAGCAATAGAAATGGCGCCTTGTAAAATGCCTCTTTGGGTGTGTTATTGTGGTGTGCAATAGCTGACCCTGATGCCTTTGGCTCGCCAGGCATGTGGATCTGTCAGATCTGCCGGCCGAGGGAAAAGGGAAGACGGCTCTTGCACGAGAAAGCAGCACAAATCAAGCGACGCTACAACGCCCCGCTGGGTCGGCCCAAGAACAGGTAGGACAGCCATCCTGTGGAATGCAACTCACTCACAAGGGCGTAACTGATGACTTTTACTCGCTTCACAGCCTCCTTTTTAGCACACAGACGTTGAACCCGGGTCTTTGCTTTGAGAAACCATATAGATGTGTAATGTATTAAAGCCCATAAACTTGTCTATAATACTGTGGCTTGTTGAAAGCCGTGAGCCATTTTTGTCTTTGTGTCTGTGTCTGATTTCCACATAGACTGATTGCTTATCTCAATTCCCAAGTGATGGGTTGTTTGGATATAAGTATCCACCATTAGTATTCATAAGCTTTATACTTATTCATAATTTATGAGGTTTCTTGATTTGAGACTTGGATTGTTGGATGATAATGCCCGATTGGTCTTTCTCCAAATTAGGATTTATTCTACCCTCCACAACTGATTCAGTATGAGTCAAAGTCCAGCGCGCCTCACCTTTCTTAAATTGTGTGCATGTATGTCTAGGTCCAAACGGCCTTTTAAGAAGTTTCGTGGGGGCAACGGAGGTGGTCGAGGCCGTCGGCGGGGGCGGCCCTCGGCGGCTGACCGTCGCTCGCAGGGCTCGTCATCGCCGCACTCTTCGTCCAGCTCCTCGTGCGAGGGCTACCCGGGAGACGACCAGCTGCTCTTCCCCATGCGCCACGACGACGACTCGTCGACTAGCAGTGGCCTGTACTTCAACAAGAAGACCAAAGGCCTGATAGACGCGCTCAGCAAGTTCTTCACGCCCTCGCCGGACGGGCGCAAAGCACGCTCCGAGACGGTGGACTACTCGCAGTGCCGCATCCGCAAGAAGAACAGCCGCAAAGGCGAGCAGGATGACCGCTCGGGAGGTGAGACCTCTGGTGTGTGCAATTACAGATTATATACTTTTATTTTTTTAAATACTGTCTTTTGTATGTGAGTAAGACGTCAGATATACGTGGATGATGTGTATGTATGTACAGTACGTTAATGACACTTGAGAGTTTGACCTTGGACTGCACAGTAAATTGAGGGGGGTGGTGGTGCTGTGGCTAAGGAAGTGGGCTAGTAAGCAGTAACCAGAAAAGTCATGCGTTTCATTCACGACGGCCGCCACTGTATTAAACATCAATACAGAGGCACTTAACCCTGACTTGCTCCAGGGAGACTGGCCAAGCAATTAAATGATGTTTAAGTCACTTTGTATAAAAGTGTCAGCCTATATTAAATAAAGATAAAGTTGTTGTGGTCTAAGGTGAAAACCTGACTGTTTGTCCCAATTGTTTTTCCATCTCTCAGACAATCAGGATGGCGAAGACTGGCGTGATGAGGAGGATAAACTGCCGGGCCATGAGAACTTGACGGAGAAAGACGTCGAACTCTTCAGACACATCCAGCAAGTGGCACTACAGGTACGGAAAAAGAGGCCCCTTCACTGGGCGCTACAGGTTGCGCTCCGTTTCTGCTTTCTCTCCCTTTAAACCTGAAGTCCACTTAGTAAATGGAATATGTCCATTTGAAGGTACTGGATCTTGTATAGGTGGAAGGAAAATCAATCCTTAAACGGCTGTTACTTGTCTGGCCACTCTCCTGCTTTTAGTGGACCTTTGTGAATGCTTTGAAATTCAGCACACTGGGGTGCCCCACTAAATATAGCGCTTTTGGCCAAAGCTCCCACTGAGCTACACTCGCGATAGTAGACATTTGTCAGAGTGTTTGGACCCCCTGCAAAGCCAAATGACTACCTGTGGAAAGATGTGCCTTCTGATGCTCCCTGTGAGTAGATTGGCAGATACGGCCGAGATGGCAGGAGTGGAGGTCTGACCTCTCGCTGCACTCATGGCCAGCACTATGTGGGCAGTGAGCATGTCGCAGATTTATGTCATGGTAGGAGAGAGAATCTGCTTGTGTTGGTGATGACATGTATGCAATGTAATTATAGATACTGGGTGTGTGCTATGCCCATTTAAACATTTGGATTGTGTCAGGGTCTGGGGGATGTATTTCTAGTGGCTACTTCTCCTGTCAATGGAGATGTGTGAAAGCATGGTTTTGGTGTGAAGTAAGCACTTTTCTGAAATGTTCCTCTTTGGTGGCATGTGTTAACTGATGCCCAGTGTGTGTGTGTAAAAGAGGGCGAGGGGCTGGGGCGTGGGACCTCCTGGCCTCTACAGGAAGCATGTGGTCACCATTGCAAAGGAGTAGAAACCAGCCAGCCAGCCAGCCAGCCAGCACTCGCCTCTGAGTGGCAGCTGCCTGCAGTTTACCCCAAACAGCACAGCGAGCTAATAATAATCTCCTCAGCAGCAGCCCAGGAGCTGAGGCGTGTGTGTGTGTGTGTGTGTGTGTGTGTGTGTGTGTGTGTGTGTGTGTGTGTGTGTGTGTGAGAGAGAGAGAGAGAGAGAGAGAGACACGGGCGTACTCCCTGCAGCGTGCCTGCCAAGTCCTAGTGTGCTTTGGCAGAGTTTGGGGGCCTGGCAGGGGGGTGGGGAGGGCAAGGGGGAGGTGTGGACTGGCGGGAGTAATCCCTGCTCTGTAATCTGTCTGTCTGCTCCGCACTTGGTTCTCTTAATCCCCCGCGGTCTGATATCTCCTCTTCCTCCTTCCACCTCTCCCATCTTGCTCCTCCTTCTTGTGCCCTTACAGAAAGTCGGTGTAACAGGACCGCCGGACCCGCACATGCGCTGCCCGTCCGTCATCGAGTTCGGGAAGTACGAGATCCAGACATGGTACTCCTCTCCCTATCCGCAGGAGTTCAGCAGGTAGCCACCGCACTCACACTAGTTACTAATTGCTGTGGTCTTTCTGTTTGTGTACTGACACCTTGAATGATGTCACAGAGGAAACGGGATGGATGGTATCAGCTGATCCCATCATTTTTTCCAAATCATGATTGAGACTATTTTTCCCGATAATGATTTGATTTGTCACTATTTAACGCCATTTTATCTGTCTCATCTAGATTTATCTAATCCATCCCCCTTAACAGAACTTCATGCCATTGCATGTGCTAAAAAATATATTTTCATTATTATTGTTATAATTATTCCAGACTTCCCAAGCTGTACCTGTGTGAGTTCTGCCTGCGCTACATGAAGAGCCGCAGCATCCTGTACCAGCACATGCGCAAGTGTGGCTGGTTCCATCCGCCAGCCAACGAGATCTACCGGAAGGATGATGTTTCCGTGTTTGAGGTGAGGAAACTGGGGGAGGCCTGGGGGCCCACCGCACATACCACACATAGCCTGGCGCCCACACGCCCACACACGTGCGCCACGGCGTCACTTCCTGCTCTTCCTGTTTTGTGGCCTCGATGCGCACTCCTCATCCTGCCACAAATCCCCCGCCAGCTGCTTGCTGAGAGTGCTGATTGTCAGATGTTAGTGGGCCTCTCACTCCAAGAACACGCCAGGTTCACATCTGGAGATGCTGGAAAGCATGCACTTTAGGAAGCGTGACTCAGTATCAGGCGTCTTAATTTGAGCTTTGTAATCACGCATCACAATTTGTTGTAATACTGATGTTTATTTTGCGTGGTCAAACAGTTTCCCTGTGTCTTGACTGTTTGTTATGACCAGGTGTTCTTGTGGCAGTGTATTTTGGCCCTGAACATCTTGAATTGGAGTTAGTCCAGAAGCGAAGCGAAAGGGAAACAGGTTAGGACCAAAGTGTCACGAGCTGCATGTGTGTGAAAGATTCACATGCACCTGGGTGAGGTCTGATGTCTGCTGTCTGGTATAGTTTCAACAGTGCCTACACACAGTCACACACACACACACACACACACACACGCATTCGTGCACACATACACACAGCTTGACCCGCTGCTCTTTCAGTGAAGCCCGAGTCAGTTGGAGCAGAACATAGCAAGCATGATTGGCACTGTGCCAGTTCTCTCTCTCTCTCTCCCTCCCTCCTTCTTTTTTCATTCCCCCTCCTCCCATGAGGCAGTTCTGTATTTCAAGATCAGAGATCGCCCCTGTGACAGTGACAGCATGGTGCTCCCTGCTTCTTAAGAACCCCACCGGGCGCCCGCACGCTCTCAGAAATTGAAAGTCACACACCTACGCCAGGAAAAACCGGGTCAGCCGCCATAAGCTAATCGCCCTTAATTGGTTCCCTTATTTTCCTAAGCTGCTCGTAGAGGGTCTGCCCAAAGATATGGAGTTGATTCATGTGCAATCATTATCCACACAGCCAGCAATCCATACCAGTAGAGAGAGAAAGAGAGAAATAGAGAAAAGAACAGAGCATCGACTGGTCTGGGAGATGGGATGGAGCCAAGGTCATTTTCCAGAAGTTGTTATGCAACACGCACAGGGAGATTTGTGGGTCTGGACACGTTTTTTTTTTTATTGTTGCCGTTTCGGTGAGCGATCATTGAGTTGGCTGTGCGTGTGCTCCACAGGTGGACGGCAACGTCAGTACGATATACTGTCAGAACCTGTGCTTACTGGCCAAGCTCTTTCTGGACCACAAGACGTTGTACTACGACGTGGAACCTTTCCTCTTCTACGTGCTCACACAGAACGACAGCAAGGGATGCCACCTCGTTGGATACTTTTCCAAGGTACAATGCCTGTCTTCCCACACTCAAACACATGCACACATTGTAGTTATGCAGCATTCAGACATGCATTGCTTGAGACATCTTCTATATAAGACACCTTTCTATTTCTACTTCTACTTTAACTCATTTTGAGTTCCGTCTCTGGGTTTGTTTTTGCAGGAGAAACACTGTCAGCAGAAGTACAATGTGTCCTGCATCATGATTCTTCCACAATACCAGCGCAAGGGCTATGGCCGCTTTCTCATTGACTTCAGTAAGGACATCCTACCCTCTGTGTTTTTATGCAATTGTTTGTTTTCTCTGGTTGGTTTTGGCTGCTGTGACAAATTCTATTTCGCTAAATTATTGCCCCTTCAAGGGAAATTGGTTTTAAAGTGGCAAGTTAAATTTAAAATTTCCATAACACATTCACAACCCCAGGCAGTACATTAATAAAAAGCTGAAATATACGAATTCAGCACTCAAACCTTAAAAAGTTGAAATGCTAAAAATAGGAATTGCCATTAGGCATGCTACTACTATTGCTTACTACAGCGAACAAAGCCAGTGCAGGTGCCTTGGGGAAAGTTGATGGTGAATGCCTAAAGTGTGTTACTAATTCTGGGCCTATCCCTCCAGGCTACCTGCTGTCCAAGCGCGAGGGTCAGCCAGGCTCGCCGGAGAAGCCTCTGTCGGACCTGGGCCGCCTGTCCTACATGGCCTACTGGCGCAGCGTGGTGCTGGAGTGCCTGCACGAGCTCGGCGACCGGCAGATGACCATCCGGCAGCTCAGCAAGATCACAGGCATCTGCCCGCAGGACATCACCTCCACCCTCCTCCACCTCAACATGCTGGAGCAACGCGGGGGCCGGTGAGATGCGCACAACGTCATGGTTACACACGTGTGAACATGCAAGAAGACTCACACCAAGTCTAATACACACACACACACACATACACAAACATCACCAACATTGCTGCTGCTGCACAGTACCACCTCATTGTGTTTTTTTCCCAAAGAGTAAAGTGCTACATTAACACACCCCACACAGGTCCGTTCAGTCATAAAGCACAAGGCAGTGGCTTTTGATACTTTGCACCCAGTGTGCTCACACTGTTATGTATAGTTGCAAGGCCAGTTGCACTTTCAGGTTTCGCAACTTATAACCACTTATAGTTATGACTTATGACACCAGTGGTGGTGGTTTATATTTAAAAAGCCCCTTTGAAGTGTCCTGATGACAGCTTGGCTGCTGAAAAATGGACTTGCACATGCAATTGTTGTAATGTCTGTGATTATGTAGATGAAAAGACTGATCTTTGTTGTGTGTGTGTGTGTGTCTGCAGGTTGGTTCTGGTGCGTCGGGAGAAGTTGATCTCAACACACATGAGCCGTCTGCAGGCGAGGCCTCGGCAGCTAGACGTGGACCCTGACTGTCTGCGCTGGACCCTGTGATCGTGTCCAACATTGTGGTGTCTGACGGGGATGGAGAGGATGACGAGGATGAAGAAGCGGAGGAAGAGAGGGAGGAAGAGAATGGCAAAGAGGTGAAACTATTAGTGCTTCTACACAAGGACAAGAGCATATTTTGCATAAGAGTAAAGGAACTCAGACCAAAAAAAAAAAAGAAAGAGTAAACAAATAGTTAGTCACACAAATAGAACTTGAGAATAGCAATGTATTTCTTGCTGGCTTTCACTTTCAATTAAGTTCCATTGCAATAGCAAACAAACTACTCTTGGAATGATATGAAAGACATGATCGGGTCAGTGATATGTACTTATTCTTTTTTATCATTATTCAGATTAAGCAGATCCACAAGACGCCGCCACTCTCTTGGCACAGGGCAGTGGAGCAGGGGAGGAGGAGGAGGAGGAGGAGGAGGAGGCCGAAGAAGAGAGGAAGTGCTTCCCCTCCCCCTTCCCCAGCAGGCCGAGCCCTCCGTCCTCCTCCCCAGTCCGCCGCTCACCTCCCAGTCCGGTCAGAGCCCCTGCCCCCGCCAACGGGGAGCGCCGGGGCCGCGGCCGGCCGCCCAAGAACTGGCCCTGGGGGAAAGCTCGGCCAGGCAGGCCGAGGAAGCATCGGCCGGAGGAGGACAACTACCACGACGACCGGACCAAAAACCAGAAACCCCCCGGGGCCTCGTCTGGCCTGCCCACGGGACTCTTTGGTCAGTCGGGAGACTGTAACTCGGGGCTCAGCCGGCAGTCAGAGCTCCCCCGGCTACCGCAACCGCCAGCTCCCCGCAGCAGGGGGCGTCCCCCACGGAAGAAGCGCGGCCCCAAGCCCCGGCTGCCTGAGGGTTCCGGAGACGCCCTGCCAATGCTTCCCCAGGCACCCAGGCCGTGTGAACCGCCACCCATGCACAGGCCACGCTTCAGCGAGAGCAGCGACGACGAGGAGGATGATGAGATGCAAGCCTGTTCGCCTCCCATCCTTACCAAACCCACACTTGGCCTCAAGTGCAAGGTGAGATCATTTGACATGTCTCTTTGTGCTTCAGGGTGTTTAAGCAAATGCCTAGAGATGCAACGGTATGAAAATTTAACATGACGATTATAGTGACCAAAATTATCACGGTTGTTGATATTATCGTGGTATTTTTTTGCAAACGGTTTTCTGTTTGTCTTGAGTGTTCATTGAACATTCGGGAACACTTTGAAACACAGGGATGGTGAACAAAGCGTTACCATAAAAAGGAATGTTTACACAAAATTGTTAAAATAAAACAGTTCAAATGAGATTTTTGTAATGTATTTTGTATACGTGTTATTCTTCTCGCAGAAACCTTTGAGGAAACGTCGAATGCGGCAGCAGAGTCATCCACACAGTAGTGTCGTAACCGAAACAATTTCCGAGACGACAGAAGTCCTGGACGAGCCCTTTGTGGACTCTGACACTGAGCGACCAATGCCCCGCCTTGAAGAGGAGACTCCACTGCGCCGTTATCCAGCTGCCCGCTCCGCCCTCAATCACAGTGACCCTGCGCCTAAAAGGAGCCGACCACACTTATCGGATGAGTCAGATGATGATGGTGAGTCTGAAACCTTCCAATGCAATCAACCATTATGGATCTATTTGCATTCTTTCGAGCATTGGTTCCCAAAGACTGGGTTGCAGGAGATTTTATTTGGGTCGCCAGCACAATTTATGTTGTGTAATAGGCCTAACTTAAGCCTATACCATTTAGCCAGGAAAGCTAAGACTTTTCTATTAGGATCTAGTTTGTTAACTATCACAGTCAATATAGCTCTGAAACTGGGACAGCGTGGACATCTCACTCACAAAATGACATTTCTAACATTTCTGTGGGATACCTGCCATGGACCTCGCAGTGGCAAAATGCAAGGGACATGAATCAGCCTATTTGCACAAACATTAACGGACACCAGCTCTTCAACTTGACCAATTAAAATCTAGTGGAAATGGCCAACAGTGCATTATTTTATAGGCTACAATTTAAATGGACATTTTAAACGCTATCATTTCCTCTCGTTTTCCACCTCATGAACTCTACTAGGCTACAGAAACAGTTTACAGGAACAGCCTAAGCCTACTGAAGAGTGACGACCATGCGATTATCTTTTCTTTCGCCAACTTTCTCGCTTAATGGTGTGCTCAAAATGCAACACAAACTGCGTTCAAAGCAGGATTAGAAAACCTGAGGTTGTGTGTGTGTGTGTGTGTGTGTGTGTGTGTGTGTGTACAAAACTGCCTCTTGTTCTGATATTTATTAATTTCACATTCTTACAACATAGCCTATCACAACATCAATCTGGCTTGGGAAGTACTGCTTTAGAGGGCTCACACAGTTGTGGGTACCTATGGTGATGACTTGTGATGAAAATGCAGATACCCTCTTCTTGCCTGACTTATCCAGGATGAGCACTCAATTATGTTTCCAGACTGAAATCATTTTGATGATGTTAGTTGAATACTTGAATACAGAATACACATTATATCCCTGTACTCAGAATACCTATCATTGTAATTGTGTTCCTCTGCTTTGTGCCAGATGCCACTCCTGTGCTGAAGCCTGTTCCCGGTCTGAGGAAGCCAGAGCCATCGGACCTGACTGACCGAGGAGAGCCTCCTGCCCCGACCCCCGAGGTCCCAGTGAAGAAGAAGAAAGGCTGGCCCAAGGGCAAGGCGCGCAAGCCCTTACACTGGAAGAAACGGCCGGGGAGGAAGCCCGGCAGTGGGGCCAACCAGCAAGCCACAGACGCAGCCCAATCCGGGGACCCGCCGCCACCCAAGATCAAGATGAAGCCGGGCAGGAAGCCCCGCAGCTGGTATGAGCAGCGTGCTCGAGAGGAAGCCGCCCGGTTAGAGCTGGAGAGAGGCATGCTGGGACAGCAGCAGTCGTCACCGCCCGACGTCAGGCGGCGGAGCCTGACCTCAGAACTAGGACACGACAAGCGCAAGGAGTCCGACGATGACGACTTCAAGCCAGTTGAGCCACCTAAGCCCAGGAGGAGAGGCCGCCCGCCCAAGAACCCCGCCGCTCGCCTGCCCCCGCCACCGCCACCACCCAAGCCCCCCATCTCTGAGCCTGAGGAGGAGGAAGAGGAGGAAGATGAGGAGGAGAGGAGTTGGGCCCAGGACAAGCCTAGCCGACCGCCTTCGCGTAACATGTTACCCGCATCCTCCACCAACTCTCGGTTAGCCCAGTCGCGCCCCGATATGGACATGGGGGACGGTGATGAAGAGGAGGAGCGAGAGGACGAAGAGTGCGAGCGGAGGCCTGCTGTGACCCCTGGCTCGGGTAGTCGCCGCAGCGACGACCATGACGCAGACGACGAGGGGGACGGCCACCTGGAGGAGAAGAGCGACAGCGGCAGCAGCAGCAAGAGGCGGAAGGAGCCGGACTCTGAGGAAGACGAGGAAGAGGAGGAAGATGAGGAGCCAGCCACACCTGTGCGATCGCCGCCCGTGAAAGAGGAACCCCAGAGTGGAGACACTTTTTTAGGCATGCAGGGGAGCGTGGGGGCCAGGGAGTACGTGAGCAAGCAGGAGGAAGAGGACGAGGAAGAGGACGAGGAGGAGGAAGAAGAAGCCGATGAGGTGCAGGAGGTGAAAGCCCGTCCAGCGGACTCACCGGAAGAGCGTCGGCGGCGTGAGGCGGAGGAATCCTCTGCAGCCGCCGCTGCTGCCGTGGAGACAGTGACGGCCATCGGCGTCCCAGATGAGCCTCTGGAGCTGCAGCCCCTCCACGCCGAGGACAAAGCGGTGCTGATGCTGCAGGCCGAGCAGCAGCACTCGCACTCCCACCCGCACCCCCACGCCCTCCCCCACCAGCACCCGCACGCCGACTACAAGGACGAGATGGCCCACGGCCCACCACCATCACCACCACCATCACCACCACGCGCATCACCCGCAGCACAGCAGCGAGCTGGACCTGGAGACGGTGCAGGCCGTGCAGTCGCTCACGCAGGACGAGGCCCAGGACGAGGAGGCCGAGCCACACCCGGCCACTTCGGCCGCCGCCGCAGCCTCCTACCAGGATTGCGAGGAGACCCTGGCCGCCTGCCGCACGCTGCAGAACTACGGTGAGCCCGAGGACGACGCGCTGGCCTTGGTGGAGGACTGCGGAGCAGCCGCTGCCCCGGCCACTGCCCCCTCCTCCCAACACAGCAGCCCGCTCCCCAACCCGCCCATGCCGCCATTGCCCGGGCAGTCGGTGCGCTCCGTCAACAGCCCCAGCATGACCCCAGGCCCTCTAGAGTCGGGGCAGCAGGGGGGAGTGCCCGGCGCCCCGTCCGGAACGGGAGGAGGTGCGGGGGGTGGCAGCGGCTACACTCAGATCACCCCAGAGCATCCCGGCTCACTGTCTGCCCCGTCGCTGCAGAACATGGAGACGTCGCCGATGATGGATGTGCCGTCGGTGTCGGACCACTCCCAGCAGGTCGTGGACAGCGGCTTCAGTGACCTGGGCAGCATAGAAAGCACCACAGAGAACTACGACAACCCCAGCAGCTACGACTCCACCATGGGTGGAGGCAACGGAAGTGGGAATGGGGGCGGCCTTTCGCCGCCCGCCGCCGTGGCAGCTGCCTCTTCGTCGGCAGCCTCGTCTTCCTCGTCGTCGTCCTCCAGCTCGGCCGCCCCGTCTTCCTCGTCCTCGCAGGCCAGCAGCTGCTCGTTCGTGTCCACCCCCGCCCCTGTGGGCTCCCAGCTGGGCATGGGCAGCTGCAGCCTCATCCAGCAGGCCGGCCCAGGGCCGAACAGCAGCAGTGCCCCCAACAGCGGTGCTGGAGGAGTGCCTCAGCCACCCCCACCGCCTCCGCCCCCCTCGGCCAACACGCCCGGCTGCGGCATCAAGTCCCCGCAGAGCTGCGTCATCGAGAGGCCGCCCAGCACCAACCAGCAGCCCCAGAAAAAGGTGCCTCAACAGCAGCAGCAGGCGCCAAACACCCAACCCCAGCCTCCACCCTCAGCTCCCCCACCCACTCCACAGCAGCAGCAGCAGCAACAGCAGCAGCAGCAGCAGCAGCAGGCACTGTCCCAGTGCAGCATGGGAAACGGTTTCGGCTCCACGCCCATGATCATGGAGATCCCTGAGAGCGCTGGCGGAGGTGGCGGAGGCCGCAGCCTCTACATGAGCCAAGACTTTGGTGCAGGTGGCTACGGGCAGCCCTCGGCCACATTTAGCCTGGCCAAGCTGCAGCAGCTCACCAACACCATCATGGACCCGCACGCCATGCCGTACTCCCACTCGGCTGCCGTCACCTCCTACGCGTCCAGCGTGTCCCTGTCCAACTCGGGCCTGGCCGGCCTCGCCTCCAGCCCCCACCCGCCTCTGGCCCAGGGCCAGGCCACCATGACGTCGGCGCCCAACCTGAGCTCGGGCTCTATGAACCTGGGCTCGTCGCTGCTCCAGTGCAACATGGCCGGCGCCAACATCAGCCTGGCGCCACCGCCCCACACGCAGCGGCTACAGGGCCAAATGGCCAAGAGCCACATCTCCATCCGCTCCAAGGCCTCGCAGCTGCCCGCCGGCTCCCCGCACCAGCAGCAGCTGTATGGCCGCAGCACGGGGCCCGTGACCATGCAGGGCTCGCCACGGCCCCTGACCGTGCAGCGCAGCATGATGCCCAATCTCATGCCCACGCCGGCCGCCTACAACTCCATGAACATGAACCCGCTCAACGCCGCCATGTCGGCCAGCTACCGCATGGCGCAGCCCATGATGAATAGCGGTTACCACGGCAACCCCCCCTACATGAACCAGCCGGCACAGTATCCCATGCAGATGCAGATGGGCATGATGGGTGGCCAGGCCTACCCGCAGCAGCCTATGCAGCCCAATCACCATAGCAACATGATGTACACGGGCCCCTCCCATCACAGCTACGCCGGCGTCCCCAAACAGTCGCCCTACATGAGCAGATGAGCAGCGGCGGGGAGAGGAGACATTACCCCACATCAGCCCTCTCCTCTGCTCTGGACCAGGCATCTCTGTACTGACTCCTATGTTTCCCCCCACCCTCCAAAGCCAGACTGAGTGAATGTGGTGGGGTGGAGGGGGGGGGCCCTGCACACAGCCCTGCCTGCACACACAGCAGTGCAGAAACAGGAAGAGCAGACACGGGGAGGGGATTTCAACTAAAGGGACTGTGATGTTTGTTGTTTTTGTTTACCCTTTATTTTGTATGTCGTAAGTCTTTTCTTTTGTTCTGTTTTTGTTTTTGTTTTGCTTTGTCCCCTCCCTAATCCTTCCTGCAGATACATGTGTGACCCTGCCTGAGCAGGCTGTGCTGGGGTCGCCGGCTGGTGGGACTGGTTAGACGCCGTGGTAAATGGACCGTCAGTGGGACAGACTCGCGGGGACTCCATGGGGCCTGAGCCTCCTCTGCTCACCACACTTAAGTCCCAAGGCGCGCCACTCCATCCATGGAGAGCGCAGAAGAGGAGGACAGGAAGAATTCTCCTCTGTGGTGGCCCATATGGGATGTGAGGACTCTTCCCGAGCTAGATATGGGGGGAAAAAAGAAAGACAGACATAAGTGGTTGTCAAATGTTAATCTGACCATTCACACAATCTTTCATTGACATAGGAAGCCTTACCTTGAGAATGGGGGAAGAGTTGAAATTTAAATGGACATTTTGTTTTTGTTCTTTTCTATTGGTATATAATTTTTAATTACATTTATCTTGTTTTGTCTCTTTTGACGACCATTGAAATTCTTGTGTTCGTCCAACCTCATGCTTTGTATGTATAATTTTTTTTTTTTTACTTTGTTCAGGTGAGCGTGTGTGTGTGTGTGTGTGTGTGTGTGTGTGTGCGTGTGTGTGTGTGTGTGTGTGTGTGTGTGTGGCTGTGTGTGTGGCTCAAGGTGGCACCCATTTGCTCTGATGCATCCACGTGCTGGAGTACAGACACACATGCACACATCTCCATTGCCACTTTGAAAGTCAAGGTGGAGGCACTTCTGTGTTTGATGGGGTGGAGGGAGCGGGGTGTGGGGTGGGCTTGGGTTTTGGGGACTCTAGTGGGGAAGTCCAGTGGGTGGGCCATTCATGGTGTTTGGAATCCTTGTCTTCCCGCTGTAGGGTGGCGTTGAGTCAGGTCCCAGCTGATGGAGCTGGCCCCACTGCGGATGCTTCTGCCTCTGTAATGTAGTCTTATGTCCATTTTTTTTTTTTATATGAACAAGTAGCGTTATCAGTTACGTTTAGACTGGACAGCAGAATTGCCTGTGAAAAAAAAGAAGAAATAAGATGTAAATATTCTGGTACTTCCTAGTTCACAGCACAGTCTCCCCTCGGTGGCAGACTTGGGACATGCAACGCTCACACACTTTTTCCAACACACTCCATGCACAAGAGCAGAGAGCTTGGCCTTCTGAAATAGGGTCTCCTGCCCCAGTAGAACATCATCTTCCAAACATGAGGATAAGGGGTTGGTCATCCCATGATGGAACGGTAACTGCTTTACAGAGAATAAACCTGTTTGAGACTGCACCAGTATGTGTCTTCACTCTTTGACTAACAGGGCCACGAAGAACAGGCTACACCGATGTACCAGTAACACACATCTGGCAGTACGGCTGCCCTCCATATGCCTAGAGGGGCACAGACCATTAGCCATGAGGGGAAATGGACTAAAACTCAACATGTGCCCACAAGGCACATCAACACACACACACACACACGCGCACTTACACACACAAACTCACACACCAGGATGTTGGTTGGTGTGCATGTCGTCTGGGGTCGTCTCCTGTTTAGGGACAGGGGGGAGGGTCCCCTTCATGTTCCAGTATTCAATGTCAATTGAGGATTTTTTTTCTTACAAATCTGATGTTTCATATATTATTTGTGTGTATTGTTTTTGTTTTGTTTTAATTTTCTGAATTTTATCAGACTGGGCAGCTTTCTTTTATGATACAAGCTGACTCTTTTTGACTTTAGAAACGTATTGTAGAGAACAATGTTTTTTCTATAATATAAAAAAGAAAAATTCTGACATTGATATTGGTACTGTCATTTTTTTCACTTCTGTTTCAGGAAAAACAATACATATTTTTTAGCTTGACTCTTGGGGTAATATTATTAAGAAATTCAAAACTTAAAAAAATACAACTCACTTTTAGTGACTTTAAGATGCCTTTAACCTCTCCATTCCATCTCATCTTTAGAGTTTTCTATCTTTGTGTAGTATATTAATGCTATTTTAAAACAGAAGGAAAAAATAAATATCTAAAGGTCACTTAGCGTTCTTTTTTCTTTTTGTTTTGGACTTTTCGTGTGTGTATAGGATGACTTCCTTACATCTAAGAGGCATGTAAAAATGAGCTCAGTATATTTCTGTCTGTTTATATTGCTTCCCCTTTTTGTATCCTTTGTAATTGTACATGGTGAGTTGTAAGCTAAGAGAGAGCGCGATAGACAAGGAGCGAGGAGGGCCTGACGCTCATAGAGGGTCGATTGCGTCCGACTTCCTCTCTCTGTTTCGTCCCTGTATGTATTTCCATTTATTCGTTTTTTTCTTTCTAGCAAGTACTTTCAAAGAACTCTGTACATTTTAACATGAAACAAAAATAAATTATGTTGAGCCATTTCAGTTGTGACTGTATTTGTTGACAATTTATCTAAACAAATAATATTTGATTAGGCCTATTTTAATATAAAATATGGATTTTCCAAAGGTATTAAGATGATGGTAATATTGCCTCAGGTGCAGTAGGCTATTGTCGCACAATGGTCTACACATGCTTAAAAGATATAGGTGTTTTAAGTCTCATGAATAGACTGAACTCTTGATCTAATATAACACTATGCTTTTTGCTTAGAATGAGAGGCATATCTGGCACTTTTTAAGTGAATGAAACTTTTAAGCAGATAAATGCCCCTGCAATTACGATGCACAATATAAACATGTCGACGATTCATTGACATGTATCTTTGCCTTGACACAAAATGTCAGACATAAGTAAGCCTACTTTCAGAAGCCAATCAAAAATCATGAACATATGATGTTTACTGGTCTCTGTCCAATGATCATGAAGTATATATATCCTGCTTCACTTCCGTAGCATTAACCAATAACTATTTCAGTAGGGATGGCATTCCTGTTGTCTTTTATCTCTGATTGGTTCAGGCTTACGTCAGTCGTTCACAACAGGCGGGGCCAATAACGGGGAAGACTGGCTAAGGAACATTATTTCATCTTTCAGTATTAGTGCAACATAGAAACGGAAATATTAGACAAAAGATTATAACGGTGAGTATAATTTCAAACACCTTTCGTGGAGCATACATGGACAGAATACGGGTTGATATTTTAGGAAATGTTAAGTAGGAAGTAGCTTTGGTGTCTGTCCTCACCGCATGACGGAGCTCGTTGTCACAAGACAGTCCTGTGATGGAGAAGAAACACGGATGCAGATACAAGGATACATTAGCCTAGGATGCGCTACCAATATCATTGGATAGATGGGCTAGTCGAGCCTGCTTGTCTGGTGTCTTTTAGGGCCTGCTCTGTGATCAGTGGGCCTAATCGGACCCACTATGGTAACTTGATCGTCACCGGGTTAGGAATATTAAATGAGCCCATATCAGTGTCCTTTTCCCCAGCGCTTTAAACTGGCCACGTCAGTGTTAATAAGGGTGCATTAAGCTAGTGTTGGAGGGACCTTGTATGCATTGATAGCATGTCTGGATAGTGTGTAAGTTGTTATATGTTAACATATTGTGTAATTACGCGAAAAGTTAATTGCACGCACGGTTTTTCTTCTAATCAGAGTCAAGATGATCCACAGCCTATTCCTGGTGAACTCTTCGGGGGACATCTTCCTGGAGAAGCACTGGAAGAGTGTTGTGAGCCGTTCCGTGTGCGATTACTTCTTCGAGGCTCAAGAACGCGCATCTGAGCCTGAGAACGTCCCACCTGTCATCCCGACCCCTCACCACTACCTCATCAATGTGTTCAGACACAAGATATTCTTTGTAGCTGTCATTCAGACAGAGGTGCCTCCGCTTTTTGTCATTGAGTTCCTTCACCGAGTGGTGGACACGTTCCAGGTGTGTGTATTTTACAGTCTTTACAGGCATCAGTGCATGCATTTGTTTCATATCAATGTCATGATAATATAGCCTCTTTCCCCCCTCTGTGTCGGTCTCTTATTGCTCTCTCACTTTGTTTCAGGACTATTTCGGAGTTTGTAGTGAAGCTGCCATTAAGGACAATGTAGTTGTTGTGTACGAGCTCTTAGAGGAGATGCTTGACAACGGCTTCCCTCTGGCCACTGAGTCCAACATCCTCAAAGAACTGATAAAGCCACCCACCATCCTCCGCACAGTGGTCAACACTATCACAGGTGTGTTCGTAGTTGTCCTTCATGTGCCACAGATATGGCGTTTGAAGAATAATGTTGACTTGTTTAAAGTGGTAAGGCAGTGATGCCAGTTGTAGTAAATAAGCTGTTGTTGCACTCAAATATTGAAATACTGCTGATGAAGATATTTGATAGATAGATAGATAGATACTTTATTGATCCTCAAGGGGAAATTCAAGAAACAGTTAGGCAAACGCATTTGCGCGCACGCCAGCTTGCGAGCATGCTTTATCTCCTCAGCTTGAACATGCAAGCCCTGGGAAAGCAACGAAAGCAATGAATTTAATTGGTGTCTTGTCATGGAGCTACAGTAGGCTATGCATTGCTGCTAAACATGTTTTTTTTAATCCACAGGAAGTACTAATGTAGGGGAGCAGCTTCCCACCGGCCAGCTCTCTGTTGTACCGTGGAGACGCACAGGTGTGAAATACACCAACAACGAGGCCTATTTTGACGTGGTGGAAGAGATTGATGCTATCATTGACAAGTCAGGTAGGGTGGTTTGTGTCAACATATTGTAGCTACATTCATTTTATTTCACAACTTGATTTGCTCTATTATGAAAATCTCATTGTTTGTCTTATGTGTTGATTAGGTTCCACTATAACTGCGGAGATCCAAGGAGTGATTGATGCCTGTGTGAAGCTGACAGGCATGCCTGATCTCACTCTCTCGTTTATGGTGAGATCTTGGCTCTCTTTAATCCTTTCTCACTCTCCCAAAAAAGAAGAATCCGGCCAATTTATATTTGGATAGCATATCAGGAACATAACATTCATCATATTTGTGGACTTAATTTTTTGTTTGTTTGTATGCCCTGAATGTGTAATGGTGCACATATTCACAGACATGGTGTATGCCTGTGGAAATGGTTTTGAAAAAAAAGCTTTTTTTGGGAAAGAATGTAGAATATGGTATATGGTATAAATTATACTTTTTTTTTGATCCCGTGAGGGAAATTTGGTCTCTGCATTTATCCCAATCCGTGAAGTAGTGAAACACACTCAGCACACAGTGAAGACAGTGAGGTGAACCACAGAGTAATCCCGACGCAGTGAGCTGCCTGCTACAGTGGCGCTTGGAGAGCAGTGAGAGGTTAGGTGCCTTGCTCAATGGCACTTCAGCCGTTCCTACTGGTCGGGGTTCGAACCAGCAACCCTCCGGTTACAAGTCCGAAGGCCTAACCAGTAGGCCACGACTGCCCCCTCTGGTAACCTTAGTTCCAGTCCTGTGTTTTTAAAGTTGTAAATCTTACTGATCATTTGTAACATAAACATGGGAATCTGAGGTTTGCACAAAAATGTGTTCATTTCAGAAAAAAAGACTGGCCTTTGTACATTAACCTCTTTTCCTTTTCAGCTTGCTATTAAGACTGCACAACTATCAGAATGAGGTGTACACATTGACAGAAGATCAAACAAAAATCCATGTTGTTCTCTTGGCTGATTCTAAGACTGGATATGAAAATATCCCCACTCTATTTTCCTGAAATGAATCTAGTGTCCCCCTAGTGGCTTAAATACATTTGCATTGCTAATGTTTTTATTGAGATGATTAGTCATTTACTATCTAGTGTTGCTATCATCATCAAAGAAAGTCCTTTTCTGTTGACGCAAAGGCATTCAAGTCAAACATTTATTTTGAGCAGCCCAGTGTTCCTGAAAATGTACTGTAGTGTTGTTGTCCACACATGCTCACTGGCAGCTGTACTCTCCCTGCTTCCTTTCAGAACCCCCGACTGCTGGATGACGTCAGTTTCCATCCATGTGTGAGGTTCAAGCGCTGGGAGGCTGAGCGAATTCTGTCTTTCATTCCTCCAGATGGAAACTTCCGGCTGCTGTCGTACCACGTCAGCTCGCAGAAGTAAGCTCCGGGTTTGCGCAGACGTTCAGAGAAATCACACTCTTTCTCTCTCTCTATCACACACACACACTTACTCACTTACATGCTCACTCACTCACACACGCACACACTCACACAGTTATTACAGTAAGTAATAAATGACTTTTCAGAAAGTTTCTGCGGTGACAGGAGTTTCCCCTGTGAGATCATGGGCTGTCTGATGTGCATGTGTTCATGGTGTTTGCCACGTGTAGCAAACTGTTCCATGATTTCCCTTGTAACATATGGAAACCGAAAAACTGTCTTCACGTCGAGCTAAGAAGCCTCTGTGAGAATCTTTTGAAAGATATTGAAACTACACAGATTGTCATAGCTCCCTTTGAGTGTGGGTGTTTAGTCTTTGATCGAAACCACAACGACTCCCATCAACGGTCAGGATCAAAAGAGATGAACCATGGTGGTGTAATTGAAACCGAAAAAAGTAACCCAATCCTCCTTACCTCCATTGATGTTAATACTTTACCCCATGACTTAGTTAGACAGTAGCTCATTCAGTTTTGCATGGCTTTGGCCCAGTTGTAGCCCTTCTCCTCCCTGTGTCGTAATAACGTACAGTTACAGCACATCAGGTTGTATTTTTATACTGGTGGTTGGTCTTCCTCCTGCAGCCTGGTGGCGATCCCTGTGTATGTGAAGCACAACATCACCTTCAGGGAGGGCAGCTCCCAGGGCCGCTTTGAGCTGACGCTGGGCCCCAAGCAGACCATGGGCAAGGCCGTGGAATCGGTGCTGGTCAGCAGTCAGATGCCACGGGGAGTCCTAAACGTCAACCTCACCCCCTCACAGGGCACCTACACTTTCGACCCAGTCACCAAGGTATCTCCCTCTGAAGAGTCAATACAAGTGTGGAAATAATAATGTTGACGCTTTCACCATGCAGGAGTGGAGAAATTATTCATAAACTTCATATATGACTTTGTTGAAATTAATATTTTTCTCTTCATTTAATTTGTTGTTTTGATACTAATACAGCACAAGCATATAACTGTTCCAGTGTCACTTCCAGTGACGTAATGTGTAATAACATATGCTATTAACCTATAACTGTTGCATCACTTTTCTCAATAGTGTACTACAGTTCATGGCTAATTTGCAAAATATGTACCTACATGGCTTTTGTTTTCTCCAGCTCTTATCGTGGGATGTTGGTAAGATCAACCCCCAGAAGCTCCCCAGCCTCAAGGGATCGATGAGCCTGCAAACTGGTGCCTCCAAACCAGATGAGAATCCCACCTTCAACATCCAGTTCAAGATCCAACAGCTTGCCATATCAGGTAGTCCCACATGGACAGTTAATCCACCAGCACCCCATGGCCAACATCCCACTGAGATATATATCCCTACACCAGATGCCACACTGTAGGTCACATGACTCATTGGAGCCCTGGATGCAATTCCATCGTTTAACCACACAGTGGAGCTCACTGGCCCCCTCCATCACCAGACGTCCTGAGACGTGGGCTGTTTATCCGTCCCTGTAGTGTTGCATGTTGGTGTATTACATGACGAAGCATATATTTTTAAATTCTGAAGTGACCATTGGTCTGTAATCTTTTCATTATAGAGCAGAGAACTAGATGCAATATAATTGTCATAACATTGTTATTCATTCATTTGTTTGTCTTCCCTTTTTCCCCTCACAGGACTGAAGGTGAATCGATTGGACATGTATGGAGAAAAGTACAAACCCTTCAAAGGCATTAAGTATATGACCAAAGCTGGCAAATTCCAGGTCCGGACATAGGTCCCGATAAATTTCCAGACCACTTCCGTGATAGGGATAAGTGTGTGAGGGGTAGACAGGCCGTGAAGCAAAATGAAACGGGGTTGGAATAACTATGTTCCTAGTGCAAAATGCACCTCAGGATTTCTTACACGAACTCCAGACTCTGATGTCGCGCTGATAGAATGCATAAAAGCCTATTGGAAAGCATTGAGTCTATGGAAGGGCCTGCGATGGTCAGAAACATGCAACCGCAGCGTCTCCCCTCTCAGCACAACAGGGTCTGGAATTTCAGTGTCAAAGCCTGAAATGGTTGCTTCCTTGGGTTCCCTTTACATTTCTTAATTTGTATCCGTTTCTAAAAGTTCCATCCGACAGAGAAAAACAAGTTTAGGCCTGAAACTTCTCTCTCCAGAACATCCCTTAGTTTGTCCTTATGATCTCTAGTCAGGTAGGGTTTGCTCTCATCCCTGCTAGTTATGTTTTACCCGTGTTTCTTTCATTTGTGTTACATGAGCGTCATTGCAACTCGTTTTATTCTCATCTTGCTCGATTTGATTGTCACAGACGTTCCTTATCATCAGCTGTTTCGAATGTTACCTTCTTGGGGAGAGATATTATGTCACTACATTATCATAGAGTTATTTGTATGATCTCACAGACCTTTGAGTCATTCAGAACAATGCTACATGAAAGCAGTTTAGACAAATTCAGCATTGTTGTTAGAACTCTCTGAATGACCTTGATTGATTTTGTCATCTCAATGACAAACGCATTTTTAATTCCGCCCATAGTCCAACTAACAGGACTACAAAGCTTAATATACATTCCAGTCGTAGTCTCTCTCTATAAAATGCAGTTAAGGGCAGTTAAGTTGAGCGCAAGAGACATTTCCATTCCACTGAGTCTGTCCACCACTCAATGTGGACAGGCGGTGAACAGTACCACGTGTTATATTATTTCATACTGACGATTAGAGGACTCTTATTTCAGTGTCACTGAGCTGAAGTTTGTCCCTCTGACTCTGCGTAGCAATGCACTGAAGGGTGCCTGCCTCCAAATCAGTGGCAGGGTGCCTCGAAATTAAGGCTGTATCTTTGTGTTTTGTGTTCATGAGGTGTTTTTTTTTTTTCTTTTATTTTGTCAAATGAATATGAATGGTTTTACAGTGCTATGAAATAAAAGACTCTAAACTGATGCAGTGTTCCCATTGTTTCTTTCATTCCCAACTACTGTTATATTGACATTTATTGAACATCTTTTTCGGAGCATTTATAGCGCAATTGACATTATATACATTATACTACTATATAGTGCAAAACACATTATACACATTACACTAACTCTGTTAGGCTATGTTGGTGGGAATGCTGATTGGACCATGCCCAGAGGATGCTGTCTTTGAAGTGTTTTTATTACTGTTTGCACATCTTATACTAGACCTACTGATATGGGTATAAGGATATTTACAAAGATGTTTGAACCTGACCAACTAAATGACACTTCTGTTTAATAATTTATTGGCTTGAAATAGTTATGAGCTTAACTTGTAAATATCTTAATCGATTGGAAATGTTGTAGTGTTGAAACATTTTATCTGGAATAAAGTCCACCAAACCTAAACCATTTTTTAAGAGAAAGCCCAATTATCATTATACATGACGTATATCTATTGACGATGACGCAATACCCCAAAGATTTAACCCCCTCGTTCCAGCGCACCCATTGAACTCCATTCCACAATTTACTGATCACTTAAAACTCAGCAACGTTTTCTTCCCTTTTCTTCCTCTTCTTCATCGTCTTTTAACTCTAAGAGGACTGGACTAACACGACCTGGAGAAAAGTGCATTCACTTTTTGTATTCCAGTCGATCTTTTTAGCGGATATTTTCACACAAGAAGTGAGCAGTGTCATGAGTTTAAACTTTTAAAAATGTTCATAGACTCCACGAGTATTTTGTAGTTTTTCAGACTCAGTTATTTTGACCTGGACACTTGTTGGGTTGAGTTTTCCTGCTTCATCAGACAAAGTTGATTTACCTAAACTTATGTGGACGAATCATCATGTTGTGACAAATTACTTGGTATGTATAACAGCTAACATTTATTTATTTCGATGTAACGTTGAGGTTGAGTATATATATAGCATATCAGCGCAGTTAATATGTTTGCTTCTCTCCTAAGAATTGTCTAATTGTCAATACGTTAGCGTATGCCTGTTAAAAGAAAACTTGATGTGTATTGAGTGAAAGTGATTAGGTAGCGTCCTGACAGTAACAATTAGCGCAATACACATCGGTAGGCACAGTTAATTTTATCTGTTAAATCTCCTGGTGTGTTCCTTAGCATAGCTATTTACGATTAACGTTATTACACGTTTGTTAACAACTGCATCAATAACAGCTATGTTAATTGTTATACATTAGTTAGGAAGATGTGGACCAACGTAATTGGCGCATTATCGTTGCCTAACATTTTTATGTTAGGGTATTGTTTCCTGATCATTACTGCGGTGGGCTTGCTCCCCTGGGGTGGTGGTGTTGTTTGGAGCAGGGGAGGGGGCTTTGCTGATGTGTCGGATTTCTCTCCCCCTGGGCAGAAAACAAACAAACACTGGCAAAAATATCACCTCTGTATAAACATTTATCTGTTAGTGAGTGTGACAGCAGTTTCTGCCAACATTCTAACTAGTCGCATAGCTGCAGTAGCTGTCTGTTAGGTCCTTGTGTTTGTCGCCGGTTAAAGAGCCGGTGGCGTAAAGTGCTGAATAAGCCACGTGTTTGGGGCGCCAAGCGCATGCTTCTATCACGCCGACGAATCTCCACAGCCCAGAAAGTAGGACATTAACATTTTAAAGAGACCAGCGCTAAGTTACGCATTTGACAAGTATTACTGTTTACAAACGTTACCGTGTTTTTAAAAGGTGCTTTTGATCAAATTATATTTAACGATGGGTTTGATGACGTGTTAAAATGGTCAGCAATGCACTAATTAAAGCCTTTTCTTTTGTTAGTTGCGTTTAGATGGTAAACATTAAACTATTTCAGGTTAGTTAACAATCCATGCAACATAATGAGGTTGCCAAGATATGTTTAGACAACTAAACTAAATGATCACATCTTTTACGTGACGGCCTAATGTTGTAGCCTATGTTTTGTTTTATATTGGGGTATTTTGGACAACACACATTTGGCAGATAGACTGTTTCAGCTCTTCTGTTACTATCATTCTGTATGTGCAATACAGTCACTTACAGAATTAAGTTGCTCTCCCGCAGAGACAACTCTTCTGAAATTATTAATAGCATATTGCATTTGCAAGCCTAATCATGTTGTTTCAGGAAACGGTCAAACTACCGATAACAGTTGTGTGCCTGTAACGTTAGCCTACTATCTTATGATTTTGTTATGTCACGTAGAACGCGGGAAGACGAGCGGGGTTTATAGACACAGTAAAAATATTTCGGCTTATTGACGGTTGGCTGGAGCTTCCTTGCATGGCACAAAGAGAGCCGTCGCGGGTCTGAGCGAAAGCCCTTTCTCATGCAAAGAGGGCAAACAAAGCACTCCTCGTGGGGACTCGCCATTATAACCTGACATTTTCTCACACATCGCGTAGCGTCAGCCATCGATTCAGTGCGCCGACAAGACATCTGTCCACTGTCTGGGGGTTCTGCTGCATTATAGCCAGCCAGTCTAATAGAAGAGGCAATAGCTCTTCAAGGGTTGATCTAAAACAGCTTTATTTTATAGTTATTGCTGAATAATGAAATTCACATATCTAAGTAAGTGGGTGACATGATTTATATATATTTATGAAACAAAGAAAAACAAAGGGCAGACCCACTTGCACTCACATGTGCATTGACAGGTCTCGCTGATTCCTTGTTGTTTTATGGATGTGCATTAATGTCATAGAATTAGATTAGAATGCATTTTTCTCTAATGCCCTCTACCCTATTGTTTTCTTCATGTGCAGTCCCTTGGTTTTGAAGAGCAGAGTGACTTCAGTGGCTGTCATGACACACTCAACCTTAAGATGGACCTTTAAGATCCCTATAGGTGACCTTTTATGAAGATGCTCTGCATTTCCAGTCACCTGATCCTCTTCAATCCACCTGGGCATCCGGGTGATTGATAGCATGGGTTGGACTGGCTTTTAGAAGCGCAGTTCACCCTGAATCCTAAGTTCCCCTCTCAGGTCTGTCTTGACCCAAGTCAGCTGTCTCTCCATCTTGTGTCCAAGTGGACAATTCCTGGACTGAGTTTTTAAAGTGCAGTCAAGACTCTTCTGTGCCACTGACACATCACCTAACCCTCCAGGGCTTGGGCAAGAGCAGCATCTGCAACATGAACAAGCTCAGAGGGGGCCCAGGCCCCCCGCCGCAGGACATTTATGAATTCTCCCTGGACGAAGACGATGCCAAGGTCCTGCTGCGGGGCAAAGCCATGGGCATGGTGTCTCCCTTGGCCGAGTACATCCAGAGCGAGCACCACAACGGCGGCTTTTTCCCTGTGGTGCCGCCCGAGGCTCAGGACACCAGCGGGGCAGTGTCTCAGCAGAAGAAGAAGCGGAGGAGGTGCGGCGTGTGTGGCCCTTGCCTGCGCAAGGAGAACTGCGGCACTTGCACCAACTGCCTGAACCGCAAGACCGGCCACCAGATCTGCAAGTTGCGCAAGTGCGACCAGCTGAAGAAGAAAGCTAGCAGCTGGGAGGTAAGTGGCTAATGCAGGGGTCTCAAACTCAAATGAGCTGGGGGCCACTTCTGCCAACGTCATCTGATTGGAGGGCCGGCTATTTCTGAAAATGCAATGCAATGTCTATTCTTTTAAACCTGGCAAACTAGGCGTCAGGGTTAAGAAAGCAACACCATTGGATTTTTATATCAAAATTTCAAAAGGCCATGGCTTGAAAGTGGTCAAAGATAAAGTCCTACTGTAAATGTAAAAATCTTTGAGTATAAACAAAAGTTTATGAAGGGGGTAAATGTACTAATCACTGGATGGCAAGCACCTCAAATTATGCACATTTCAGTAAATACTGGATGAACATATTTGAGCAGGTTTACTTTCCTTTTTTTCATATTACCCACATAACAAATTAACAGGAAAACACCTAAGATGTATACCAACACCTAAGATGTATATGGTTTTAGTGATGTATTACTAAACCACAAGGCCTACAATACAGTATTCTGGTCAAATCAGTTCCTATCAAAGGGTAATCTGAGTACCCAGAAGTTCGCATCATATTAAGTGGGTGACTTTGTAGTTCTTTAGAGCCCTGTTTCTACTAGCCCCTGCTGTTGTACCACGCCCATTACGGACACTTTCATCACGATTACCACCGCAACCTCTAAGCTATGTTGGGCAGAGGGTCGAAATAAGCATGGTATGCTTAGTGGACACCGTCGTATACACGCAAAGACGCACCTCCATTCATAGGCGCACTGTGACTATCACTGTCAATAGACGATCGATCATAATCTCCAAAAGGATATTCTCCTTCAGAATCAGAATAGGTGAATAACATAGCCTACCTAAGACTTCATCACACGTGAACGTTTTTCAACATTAGGTGTAGGCCTATTTCTGCTTCAATTTGTGCAAAACTATGGCCTGCATCGCCTTCGGCCATTACAAATGCTCGCCTTTGTGTTTCTCGGTAATAATACAAGTAGGCCTATTTCCTGAAAACTTTGCTATTTATTTTGGGTTTGAATCAAGCTCTGGATGTCTAGCACATAGTGGAGCAGAGTAGGCTACAAATGAGATTTGTCACTGTACTTGGATCTATCGTCTACTTTAATCAGCATCGTTGTTTGTCGCAATTAAAAATAGCCTCAAGGGCCGGATTACATTATTATTTTGACATACGTTGCGGGCGGAATTGGGCCGGAATTGGGCCGGATTTGGCCCGCGGGCCGGGTGTTTGAGACCCCTGGGCTAATGTTTTGTGCAGTGCAGTGCAAGTCACAAGCACTATTGGCCTACCCTTCACAATAGAGTGCAAATCAAGCAATAATTACATTATTACCTGTTTATAAAGGTAATAAGAAAACTTGTAGGAGAATGAACGTTTTGATAGTGGAGCAGAGTAGGCTACAAATGAGATTTGTCACTGTACTTGGATCTATCGTCTACTTTAATCAGCATCGTTGTTTGTCGCAATTAAAAATAGCCTCAAGGGCGGATTACATTATTATTTTGACATACGCTATGGGCGGAATTGGGCCGGATTTGGCCCGCGGGCCGGGTGTTTGAGACCCCTGGGCTAATGTTTTGTGCAGTGCAGTGCAAGTCACAAGCACTATTGGCCTACCCTTCACAATAGAGTGCAAATCAAGCAATAATTACATTATTACCTGTTTATAAAGGTAATAAGAAAACTTGTAGGAGAATGAACGTTTTGATAACAATCAGACATCCCTTTCCTCTAGTTTGTTACAGAGAAATATACATGTACATCTTAGCAAACACACCCAGGACATTTTGTTATTCTTGACACATCTGCCAAAGGATATCTCTTCGTCTCACACGTTCAGTTCTGAAATTATAAAGTAAGGAGGAACGTTGATCTTTTTGTATCCAGTAGCCTATGTATTTTGCAACACATGGTCATCAATCCAAAGTGTGTTTCTCATGACTAATTAGAATGTGGTGGGCAAACTCAGAGACTGGGCTTCTGGATGACAGGGCCTCTGCTTCTGTCTGAGGTTGAGAGATGGACAAACTTGTAGTTGCACTGGCACTGCCTGTATGCCTAGGCCTGAATTGCTGTAGCCCATTAATTTGGATCTTTTTGAAGTGAAACTTTTAGCACCATAATTTACAAGATGCCGCTTTTTAAATGGGTGTGAGAAGATGCAGCATGAGTTTGCTGTTAAAGAAGCATGGTACTGTAGATGGGCTGTATTCAACGCCTGCTCACAAACCTCTTGTCATCCCATGCTCTTGGTTCCACCCTATACCTTACCACACGTGTCAGGTCTGAACACGTCTCTGGTGGATCCAAGTGTTACCTTTGTGTGACAACACTCACAGTTTGAGATGAGTAGTATGCAGGGCTGTCAAACCAGTGTTTGCTAAGGTGGCATCATGGCATGCCACCATTTTCTTCAAAATAAGCTATGATTTTTAGTATCTACTTCCATAGAAGTATGACACATTGTTAGTTAGAGTGTCTGCCACACAGTTAGCAGCGGTTTAGGAGTATTGACAATCAAGTTATCAGATAGGATATTTTATGGTTTTGTACAATGGTAGAAAGTCAGTTGTCTAATGAGTTATTGCAGTCATCATGACAAGTCAAAAAGCTGTTTGGGGGAAAGGAATACCGTAACCCTAACCCTAGGTTAAGTATTGTTTTAAAGTACTGTTTTAAAAGCCTTTTTACAATTCATGACCAAGGCACGGAGACCTTCAAAACCAATGTTTCACTAACACAAAGAACAAGGTCATTCTTTACTTCCCTGCCAGGATAGCCATTATTTGTAGAACATAAACTGATAAAACATCCTATAGTAAAATGCATGGGCCTGAATGTAGGTCTACCAATTAAAAGTAACCGATTTTTCATGATAAAGAAGAACCAAAGCAATCCTATTGTAACTCTTGATTTATAGTGTACAGAGCTGTATTAGTTGAGTTGACAATAATGTTTTATGTTATAATTAAACTGTTGGCACGGTATAAGCCAAAGCTTCCGCTGGTGCTGAATCATTTCCACCTGTGAAAGTAAAAAGCTGTTGGCGTTACTTCTACTTCTGAACAGCAGTTGCCTCACCATGCATTCATCACTACACTCCCCATAGTTTCAACGCTTTTCACAGCCAGTCGGAATGAAATCAGAGTTTTACTGGAGTTGCGGCACGCTCCCGTCGTCTAGATCGTTTAACGAAAGGTGGCTATCCTAGCGGTTTTAGGTCTGTCGGAGTCAATATTTTTCTAGTCTTGACATTACAATCGTTTTTAATATTATGGCAAGTCTTTTAGTCTTGGCTCATGCAATTAGTGACATGAATAATATAAAAACCAATAAGTGAGCTCTCTCCAGCACCAAACATGAAGAGGTAAAGTGGGTAGGCTACAGCTGTAGCCTTTATGGTTATTTGTTATTTCGTTTCTTATAATTTTGTAGTATTCTACTCTATAGCCCAATGATCTGCCCGAAAATACTTCTACAGATCTGAACACTTCACTTTCACCTGTTCATGTATATGGAGACGTAACATATTTTAATTTGATGTTGTTACATAACACTGCAGGTTGGGGATGTCACTCATGAAACAATGCTGCAGAAACACGAAAATATGACTTTGATATGAGTAGGCTATATGGATCACTTATACAAGCCTCGTTGAATTCCTGTTGATCTCTAGTGCACAATGGGAAATAATTTAAAGGAATCTAGTTGCAGTCTTATAAATGATAACTCTGCAAGATTCCTAGTCGTTGCAAAACCATAGTTTGCGACTAGTGAAAAATCTGTGACCTGTCTTTAGATGTGAGAGGGTGTGAGACTATAGTCTTTCAAAAATCATTTTGAAATATTTCAAATATATCAATATCTCAAGTCTTCTGATGTATGGGCATAAGGTGGACAGCACATTTAGTGATAAGTGCATTAAATGTTGTTGGTCTGCTGAGAAGATGGTCTGTCTTTCTCTCAGCAGACAACCAGTTTGAGTAATAACTGCCCAGCAGGTATGCAGCCTGTTGGTAAAAGTTTATCATCAGCATTTCCAGAAACTGCACAAACAAGCACTTTGACTGGCTAAGTCTATGTCAGTGAGGAACTGCCATCCTGTCAAATACTTGGCTCATGCCTTCACAAATTGATTGTCTTTTGGGTCATTTTGCTTGCACATTAATATTGGTTTGAGTAGATAGTTTGTGTTCTATCAGGGATGCTGCCAGACAAAGCAGTTTTGGGTTTATCCAAAACAGGACCTCAGACGTGAAGGCAGTATTTTGTCTGGAAATAGTAGTTCAAATGGCTTAGCTTTTGATCCTGCTGTGTACAACGGGTCACTTCTTTCACAGGGATCTCAGGTGCTGGAGCTCAGACACACACACACACACACACACACACACACACACACACACACACACACACACACACACACACCAGTATCCTGATCTGTGTAGTGTTCCAGAGTTTTTCCAGCCTGCTCTATACCCTTCTCTCTCTCTCTCTCTCTCTCTCTCTCTCTCTCTCTCTCTCTCTCTCTCTCTCTCTCCTCTGACCCCTGGGGCCCTACAAGGACAGGCAGGAGGCGGAGACTGACCTGGGGCCAGGGAGGGAGGAAAGGGCAGAGAGAAAGAGAGGAACAGACAGAGAGAAAGAGGTGGTGGTGGGGGGTTCAGAAGGACAGGAAGACTGTAAATAAATAGTCTGCGGTGAGGTGGTCTCAGGTCTGAGACTGGGAGAAGGAAAACAATTCCTGGGTGGAGGAATGAGCGTGGAAGCCTTGGGGAAGGAACTCTCTTTTACCCCTCTAAGGGCGAGATGGAGGGAAAGGTGACAAGACAGGCAGTCTGTTTGAGGAAGTCTTCATTTCCCTTCGATCCCCTCTACTGTCTTCCTGAGGAGCTCTCTCTCTACCCCATGTTTCTGTGCACTCGCCATGGACTGTGTGAATTATTCAGCTTGAATGTCACAGCTGAATGCATGGCACGCTTAATTAAAGCCAGGCGGCCCTTCGTTCAGAGCTGAAAACATGGCTAATTTCACAGGCATTTTTTTGGTCATGCTCCTCCACCAGATGCGCGCTCAAGGTATTTGGGCTATTTTAATTAGAGCGATTCACTGCACTCCGTGTCCCCGCAAACCTGTGCTTTTAACAGCATTGTGTGTCTGTGCAGAGGAGTCGGTTTACATGTTAGATTCCTACTCCCTCTGTCAAAAACAACTTCTCATTCATCAGAAGCTTTTGTATTTACCTGCAGTAAATATAGTCAATGCGTTATGATCATCATTTACATTTATATTTATTAATTTAGCAGATGCTTTCATCCAAAAGCAACTTACAGAAATAATCAATACCATCAATTCGTATACATAACGTATCAGTTATTGCTAATTGTGATTTTCTGATTGGTTGGCTGAAGGCTGCTCAGCCCCATTTTGTTCATCACACAACCCCACTCACCAGATCTGTGCCATGAGGTCAGGCTGTATTGCAGGGCCTGGTGCGTGGCTCCATTGCCTCTGGTGCTTTACAAATGGAGTTTGCCCATCCCCCACTTCATCCCTCCCACACAATGACCCCGTAACCTTCAGCAGTAGGGACCTGAGTACACACACACATACTCTCTCTCTTTCTCTCTCACACATTTACACACACTTCCTTGTGCTCATGCACACACACAGAAAAACACTACACTAGGAATTCAAACAGATTTTTCTCTTCCACATTGCTGATTTTTGCCTCTGTGTGTGGTAGATAAAGCTCTTTCCAACTGGGGTGTAAGCACACGCGAGTGACAGTCAGGAACAATGAGCTAGCCTCGGAGCGCTAACTGTACTCATCAGTGTGGCCGTGTTGCATTTCTTCCCTTGACGTGACCCCTGTGTGGGTGCAGTGGCCGACTCGCCATCGCTTGGCAACCGCATCTAATTATTCCACTTTCGCCCAGTGGGGGCATAATAGGCCAGTTTTGTAGGTCACTCGAGATATACACTAGATGCGCACAGGGCAGGCTTGTGCTCTTTGTAGACATCTTGACGATAGTCTTATCAGTTGAGGTTTCTTTTTACTGCCATTAACTTTTCAGTTAGTTAGCAGATGTGCTGCTTAGAGGTGCAAACTACGATTCTATTCCAATTAATTTTAATCTAATGGCCCCTCTCAGTCATCTTGCTGTCTGTTCTGTGTTTGAGCAAAAAGACAAAAGTTCATACGCAATCTTGAATGTGTGAATGAGAAGCAAACATGGTGGCTCAGACCAAGCCATAAACAATTTCCAGACGATCAATGTGTTGCTTCCGGAGCATGGTGGGGAAGTGTGTGATTTGATTGACCGTTGAGCACAAATATCAACAGCCTTTCTCCAGAATCTTTCAGAAAACATTTTAATAACATTTCATTTTACTGCCTCTCTAATTGATTCTGCAGTTTTGGAATCACAAAGCCTACCAATATTCAATTTTAAACTGAGTAAAATGCACTACACATATATATTGTAGGCCTACCAATAACTTTGTGATTTACTTTGTGTTATAGCCCAGTGCATTGCAGAATCATCTCAAAAGCCAGCTGCTCTTTGACAAAAACTTGTGCCAGCTCTGTGTGAGTGTGGTGGGTGTGGTGTCAGACACACAGAGGAGAAGCAGACAGGGTCGAGGTGGTGTTTGAGTCTTTTGTGTGTGTGTGTGTGTGTGTGAGTGTGTGTGTTTGTTTGTGTTGGTGTGTGTGTGTGTGTGTGTGTGAGTGTGTGTGTTTGTGTTGGTGTGTGTGTGTGTGTGTGTGTGTGTGTGTGTGTGTGTGTGTGTTTGTGTGAGTGAGTGTGAGTGAGTGGGTGTTGGGGGGGAATGGGGTGTTTAGGGAAGGTGTTAGAGGTAGCAGACAGTGGCTTAGTAGGGAGGTGTTTGAAAATGGGGGGTGGAGCGTCTTAATGAAGGCTCGTTATTCAGCTGTAATTACAGCGCCACTCCGGCCCTTTCTCTGCGCTTGGGCGCACACTCAAGGATGCAGATTTCCTTTCAGCTCGTTAACGTGATGAGCTCAAGCATGTTCTTTTCACCGTCTTCCTGGGTCCGTTGATTTGATTGTGTGTTTCTATATGTGAATCTTGAGGGGGAAGGGTGTAATCAGTAGGCTAGGCAAAGCAAGGCTAAGTGTCGAAGGTCTGTCTGGTTTTTGTCACCAAGCACTAATCTGTCTTGTCTGCACTATAAGAGCAGAGCACAGAGTATGTGCAAATGGGATCTACTGTGCGTTCCTGATATACAAGGAGGGATTGCCGCATCATTCAGGCAGTCTCAATGATTTGCAATGCAAGCAAGAGAACTGCAAACCTGTCTCCACCACCGAGGTGTGGGTTGATGGGATCTCGAGGCAAGGGATAGAACGTTGGTGCTCGGAAACTCCACACATTTCTAAGCCGCATTAAGCGCCATCAGTGATTCCTGAGATTGTGGTTCGCCCCGCGCTTTTTTGGGATTGACCGCGCTGCCTGCCCCCGCTGGTCTTCCCCTGGTGGACGCACGCAGGCGCTCGCTCTCCGTCTCTCTCTTTTTTTTCCCCCTCACACTCTCCTCGAACGGCTGGCTGGCTGGCTGACTGACTGTCTGCGAGCGCGCACACGTCGTGCGGCCGCACGGCCCCGGCACACTTTGGCACGGCGTGTGACGTGAGCGCTCGGGAGTTCCCACGCTCAGAGGCATCCTGACTGCTGTGTCACACTAACCGCTGCCCTCCCTCTCCCCACGCGCTTCACCATTCGTCACCCGGCCGCTCAGTTTCTCTTTCTTTCTCCCGCCTTTCCCCCAACAGTGCTGTCCAAAAACAAAAGTCTATTTTTAAAGTATTTATTGCTCTTGTTGCGTTCTTTTTCCTCGATCAGTAAATGTTTTGACTTGTTCGCATGTTACGTTAGGTGTACATTGTCTTCGTTATGCTGCACCTGCTGTAGTAGTCCCGAGTTTTGTCGGAAAGAGCTGAAAAAGCTGTTTTTGTGGAATGTATCTTGTAGTTCTTGTTTTGTCTGCACTGAGCTGCTCCGACGCTTTCATCTTTGCACTGGGACAGTGATTTACCATCTGATCGAGCAAGTGAGCATGTGGAATAGCTTTTTTTTAAAGTGTAATTTTCATGACGTTTCTTTCAGAGAAGAGTCTGTCAGACGTATTGTGCAAGCTTCCTCAATGATGGCAGATTTCTATCGGTCGCTCTTGAGAGGTTTGAGTAAAAAGTGACTTGCACCCCCAAGGAGATTTTAATCAAAGACAATGTTGGCAGGTGTGGGTGGAATCTCAATAGCTGCTGTTGCCTGGCAGCCGGTGAGTGGCTTCCAATAGCAGCTGACTGATAATCTGCTGCCTTTGAGTCCTGGCTGGACATGTTTGCCGACAGCTCGTGCATCTAATTTTCACTCACTCTTCCACAGTAGCCAAGTCAAAATGATCATAGTCTTAACCCACCATGACCAACAACAGCAAGAAAAAAAAGACTTGGGGGAAAAAAAACATCAGCAGTCTAAACTTTTGAAATATGTCTGGTATGTGGTCTTGTGCTTCAGTAGAGTCTGCCCACTGAAAAGCCATAATGCTTCAATGGTAACTGAAAAAGAGCTACGTTTTTAAGTGTGTTGATGGGAAAAGAGGTCATTATCCATTTATTAATCTATTGTCACTTATGTTGCTTCTAACCCAGACTGCATATTGAGATGTTTCTTCAAAGCATATTTTGTTAATAGTCTTTCTGTTTGGTTTGTATACTGATCTGACAAAACTGAAAATACCATATATCGTATATATACAGTTGGATTATTATTTCATCTTAAATAAATAATCAATTTAGCACATTGCAGTCATTTCGTTACAACATTCAGAGCTATGTTTATCCTAAGATCAGAACTGATTAATGTGCTGGTTTTGTCCTTGATCTCTAGTCTTTGTCTGTAACACGGAATGGTGTTGTCAGATCCTGGTGTGAGAGCGTGTGCATGTGCGTGTGTGTGTTTCTGTGCCAGTGACATTGATTGGTTGTGCTGTGGTGCGCACACAGACGGTGTGCGGGCTAAACCGTGTCGTGCTGTGCTGTGCTGTGCTGTGCTGTGCTGCACTGCACGGCACTGTGCAGTCCAGTCCGGTTGTTGCAGGCAGCCGTGACACAGATGGTGTGCAGCGATACCACATACCAGAGGCATTGTTTAGGGAAGCCGAGCCCAAGGAGATAATTGACAGCCATAGAGAGTCCCTTCCCCCCAGTCGACCTTCCATTTTCCTTATCCTCTCCCTCTGCTTTCTCCTTTTTTATTTTTCTTCCTCTCTTTCTCTCTCTCCATCTCAGTCATAGACTCAGTCTCTTTCATAGACGCACGCGCTCACACACTGTGTCAACCCCCCTTATTTTTCCAACACCCCTCTAGCTCAGTTCTGCTTTATGGTTTACTCTCTCTCTCTTTCTCTCTCTCCCCCCTCCTTGTCTGTATTTCACCCTAGCAGCAGAGCTCATCCTGGCCCCTGATTGGTAGCTTGGCTCTCTTTGTGTGCTATCTGTAGCGTGACGTTGCGTCATGTGTGTGTGTGGAGTGAGTGAGTGAGTGTGTGTGTGTGTGTGTGGAGAGAAAGAGTGAGTGAGTGCACGCACGGTGGGGGGGGGAGCATTCACGTCACATATGCAGTTAGCTTTTTTGCTTGCTGGAAAGCCAGAGAAAGAGAGAGAGAAAATGGAGGGAGGGGGGTTAAGTGAAAAAAGAGAGAGAGTGGGAGGAGATCTCTGTAGCGCAGCAGTGATAGCGATCACACGGGCTTTAAAAAAAAAATCCCCTGTGTGTATGTGGTAGACCTATTGGTGAAGGGGGAGGAAGTGAGAAGGCGAGTGAGAGAGAGAGGGAGGGAGAAAGAGAGAGAGAGAGAGAGAGAGAGAGAGAGAGCGTGCAAGCTCACCAATGTAAAACACGAGAAAAAAAAACACAAGATGGCTTCCTGAATGGACCGAAACAGACTACAAAGAGCAAAAGAGTGAAGAGGAGAGAGCGAGAGAGAAGAAAGGAGGGAGAAAGTGAGAGATAGAGAGAGTGATAGTGGAGCTTAGCGAGAGACGAGAGGAAGAGTGAGTCGTCTTCCTCTGATGGGGATACCGCCAGCCGTCGGCAAGCACAAGAAGGCAGATTCTCTCCGTGGGTAAATATTAATTACTAGGGACTGACAGACAGGGACAGCTATGGCAAGGGAGGCAGTCAGGGGTGGGGGGCAAGCATTTCTTTTTTTTGAGGGAGGGGGGTCGTTGTGGGGGATTGAGTCAGATACAAAACAGAACCGGCACATTAAACAGCCAGACAGCCGAGAGGGGGGCTACCTTTAACAGCTACCCTGCTAATTATTTAAGCAAATCTATTTCACTCTACACATTTTGGAAAATTATTTTGACATGATTGTGTTTCCCTTTTTTAATTTGATTTTTGAATATAGATGAATGATATGGCCTGATAGCTGAGGTAACTCTGGAGGCTGAGGCTATTTGTTCCAAAAAAAAGAGGCTTAGTTGAGCTTCATCTGTATATTATGTTGAAAGCTCTAAACTTGATACTGATTAGACCTGAATGTTCATGGTAAAACATTACATAATTTAGAGAGAAAACGTGTCAGCTGTGTGTGTGTGTGTGTCTCTCTCTCTGTCTGTCTCTCATCCTGCACAAGAGAAACTCAGCCACTGCTTATTTCAGCACCCATTTTAGAAAGATCATTAGTCATTTTTACGTCAAAATGTATTTTAAGACTGTTATGTTGTGTGAATAGTGACAGTGAAAGAGAGAGACATTTATATCCACTGCATTTTTTTCTTTGCTGTATGGATTTGACCAGGCTGATGTCATTTGCAAGGTTTATTGATTTTTATTCTTTCTCTTTTTTTCTCTTTCTCTATCCCCTGAACGGCTGCAAAGGTGGGATATTTTGAAGAGGACATAAAAGACCGGCCTCTAATCCAGAATCTGGCAGCAGAGGTGAGAATGAGACTCGAGTCCTGCTGGGCTCAGAGATTACTGCATTGAGAGAGAGACTTGTGAAAGAGAGAGATAAAGAATGAGAGAGTGAGACAGTGTGTGTGTGTGTGTGTGTGTGAGAGAGACAGAGTGTGTTTTATTTGGACTGCCCAAGACACGTCTGTGGTCTCTTGTCCCTTCTGTGTAGCGCCAGTCTGACAGCCTGCCTGTCATCTGTCCCTGGTGTGTGTGTCCGTGGGCTGGGGAGAATGTGTGAAGACAGGTCAGTTGGTGAAAAGCACTTTGGTCGGCTGAAGGACCATCACCACCTGCATGTGTGTGTGTGTGTGTGTGTGTGTGTGTCTGGTCTCAAAAGCTGTGCACGTGAGTTTTTGTTTGTGTTTGTTTGAGTCTAGGCTGTCATAAGCCTGGTAACGGATGTAAAAAGAAGACGCTTGTAAACTTTGAAGAGCTAGAAGTTGTCCTTGCACAGTAAACTCATATTCTGAATCAGACAGTTCCACCGGAGGTAATTTTGTTGTGTCTGCAGTTGAAGTGTTATTCACGTGTTGTCATCTCACCTGTTACAAGCGTAGTTGCACAGTGTCGCGTAAACTGCCATTTGTTAGTTTGTGTGTGCCGCATCCTTTGCAACGGGGGTTTTGAATTGCTGGTTAGGGTAGCGGTGTGCTGTTTTGCACTGCGCTATGCTACGCGGGTGTTGTGCTGTGCTGTGCTGTGCTGTGCGGTGTTGTGCTGTGCTGTGTCGCAGCCGGCTCCACTGCGCTGTGTTTTGCAGCCGAGCGGGGCGGCAGGGACGGGCCCCTGGTTTAAAGAGTCCCGGGCTCGTCGCCTATTGGCAGGCAGGCGCGCAAGGCGTGTGTGTTGTGTTGGGGCTGAGCGGGGCTGAGGCGGGAGGAGAAGGGCCAACGCTCACTCACGCTCGCTCGCTCTCTCCCTCCCTCGCTCTCTCCCTCGCTCAGTCTGACTCAGGAGCTGAGCCGGCAGGGGGGTGCAGAGGTGAAGGTGCTGGGGATTGGGTGTGTGTGTGTGGGGGGGATAGCAGGACAGCCCTGCCAACAAAGTTTCCAAGTCAGGCAAGGTAAAGGGAGTAAAAGTTAGTGGGTCACGAACGCATGCGCAGACGGCGATGTTTGTGTCTGTGAAAGCGAGCACGTGCCTCTGTGTGTGTGTCTGTGTCTATGTGTGTGTGTGTGTGTGTGAAAGCACGTGGTGGTATGGACTGAAGTAACCTGTAGCGCTCGACTGGCGTAGCAGAAGAGCTGTTTCTCACTTCCCTCCTCTTGTATGCGAAACAGCGGTGTGGCGGCATTCACTCTCGGTGCTCGCTCGCTAACAATGCGGCACATTACACAAGCCGGACTCAGTGCCGGAATAAATACTGCCGGAGACCAGCGCTAATCGTCTCCCTTCGGCAGGCTCCGCGTCTAGTCCGATGGACGTCGGTTGTCGGAACCCTGCGCTTGGCTCTCGCAGCCTCGGCTGGCCATTTGTTGTTCCTCTGCTCCGCTCTTGACCCGCTTGCAAGGCGGCTTAAGTCGCGACTTTGACGCCGTCTGTAGCACGAGTTCTTAACTCGTCACAGGATCACAGGGCCACCAAAGCACTTACATGGGCTACGTACTGTCAGATGTGAGCGGAGGTGGAAATTATCCTTGATGATATGTTGCGTTCTGGGCAGGCAGATGGTGTTGGCGCGACAGCTTCCTTAGCTTTTTCCTGTTTTCATTGGAGACAGCAGCACTCTCTGCTGAAAAATTGGATGTGTTTTGTGTTGTAAGTGCATCTTTTACATGGTAACATTAGCCTTATCTTGTTTTACCGTCTAAAGAAAAATTGCTCTTTGGCAATACAGTGAATCAGCCAAGCATATCTCTAGCCCTCACCAGAGCGTGTTTTTGTACAGTTCTAATTGGATCGTGGTTTTTGTGTTAGTTTTTCCATTTCAAACTTGGTTTCTCAAGCTGCTGTCAAACCTTAGCCTAAAGACCCCCACACACAGACACACACTGTTTTCCATTGCCATCGTCATGTCCCTGTCAGTCATTTGTTGTCATGGAAATTCAATACACTATAGCAAAAGCCACACAACTACCCAAGAGAGATTAGCAAGCATGCTACAACTCTGTGCACGTCTCTCTGTTGTTTTTGCCGCGGCTCTGCTAAAGAGGTAGCTGCGAGATGGTGGTGGTGTTTGTGGTCATCCAGGAAGCCTACATCATCTTCTGTTTATGCAGTGCAGTAGTTCTTCTCTTCTCAGTCTGCTGCCAATGCCAGGCCTATATGGTTTGGAACTTGACTTGAGTGTAGCTTCTAGCCAACGTTTATCTTCAGGACAAACTAAACATTTGGTTGGAGTTCTTACTAGAGGTCTGTTGAGAGGGCCTGTTATTGTCTGAGCTACATTCACCCCAGAGTCTTACCGCAATGCAACACTGTATGCTTTTGATAAGACATGTAATTGTATCTCTTGTCAGTCTCTGTTCCTATGGTGGTATTATGGTGTCAGGTCAGTTTCTGGCCTTGTTCGTTAACGTGTATTTGTTTTTACAGTTACAACATGTCATGGCTAATTTCAGCACTAGACTATGTCACATTTATTACGCATTAATAACAGATTAAGATCAGTTATAGCTGTTGAAGTTGTTGAAGTAAGATCAGTTGTACTTGAAAAGGAACACCAGACTAGCATTGTCTTTAACATTCTGCCTTTGAAGAATGTCTGTCTCCTTTGTAAATAAACATAAAAAATAGTGAACTCCCTAAAATAAAATTTTTGACCTTTAAGTGGATCCTTAAAAATGGAAGAGAAGGGGTTAACCGTGACCTAGTTTCTGTAGTAACACTGAATGGCAGATGACATCATCACTGTAATTATAGCTGCGGTCCACGCTCAAGGTTGGTCATGTGATGTGCCAGTCGCGTGCATGTGTGAGCAGGGGGTGGATGGATTTAGGTATGGGGTGTGTATAATATAAGCGAGCCTGGGTTTTTCATCAGTCCCCGTAGCGACACACAGAACCGGATTCTGGATCCTTTCACTTTCTTAACTTCTCGAAACAAAGAAGTAGGCCTATGGCCTGCGCTGTTACAATGCTGTAAAAGATGTCAAAGACATGCGTGTGAGAAACAACCAGAAAACACGTACATGAAGAAACATGTCCCAATAGTGTTCTCTTTTGGTCGAGCGAAATAGTGACCCAACCCTTTTGACCACTGTGCACACATAGGCTAATGCTATTTCGAAACAGGATGTTTAGCAGGAATGAAGGGGGTAACCTGTAAGTTAGAGTTGCATCCTGTTTTTCTGAGTGTTACGAAGCTATGCACATCGTCTCTGCATGTAAAAGAGTAACCATGTCAAGGTTTCAGTTTCAAGCCCCACTACCACTGCCCTGCAACCCCACAACCCCATGCTCTTATGTTCAAGCAGATGCAAACATTATGTGCACTGGCTTATGTTGGTTTCATTTAAACGTTAAATAACACTTATGTTGTGTTATCAAAGGGAAAGGTAGACATTTTCCACCTTTGCCTCAAGTCACCTGACCTACATAGATAAATGCTTAAGCTTACATAATATAAGTTCTGATCGTGTGGAGATAGAGCGCACTGAGAGTGGACATTTAAATATGCCGTCCGTAGCGATGCACGTACCGCACTGCAATTCATGATGACTCAAAAGTGCAAGTGAATCTGTTCATTGAAATTATATGAGAGGAATGTGACATTTTCCAAAAGATATTAGCTGTTATTAGTAAGGCTATTTTTCACTGGTGTCCATTGAAGACCAGATATTAATTTCTGTTGTCTTTGATCGTCCCTTAAAGTTTCCTTAAATCTTTTCAGAAACTTTTGAAATGAATGTCATAGTCTGTGTTTGTGTTGGTTTGTTTGTTTGTTTGTTTTTGACTTTTTCTGTGCCTGACAACTCCAGTAGGGTTGTCATGTCTGCCTTTTAATGAACATCGCACATCGAACTGTCCTGTCTCATCCTACCTGTAGCCTACTATTTCTGTCCCAGTTCCATGTTGACTAGTGCCATGGTGGCTCCCAGTGCACGGCCACATAGTCCTATACCATGAGCCTTATACTGTAGGTGGCGGCGGTGCTGCCGCAGTTAATGAAAAATGAATGAAAGAAGCCCCCACCCGCTGAGCTATGGCAGCGTCCAACGCCCCCCCAAATGAGCGCTGCTGAGCTGAGCCTAGCCTAGCTTGCACTTGCAACGTCCGAGCTTGCAGCGCACAGCAGCGGTTGATAGCAACCTGCTCCATCTACCTCCACGGCCGTGGTCAACCACACCACACCACACCACAACTCAGAACTCCTCAGCTCTGCACCGGCTCCACCATCACCACCACCACCACCACCACCACCACCTACCCACTGCCCCGCCGGGTCTCTGCGCTCTCTCCCTCTCTCTGACTCTGAGCAGAGCCCCTCTCCTGTCACATCTGGTGCACGACTGCACCGAAAACCTGGCCGTGGACTGCGAGCGAGAGGCACCGTCCACAGAGACGGCCCTGAAGACCGCAGCCTGATGGAGCCCGGCTCGCGTGGCGTCATCCATCATGCCGCTCTCTCTTTCCCTGAGTCATTACATAGGCCAGCAGCATTAATTGATATTACGAGAGGTGTGTGTGGACCCCAGCGGACCCCCTCAACTAAAGACACAGGAGTGTTGTGCCATTGCAGTGCATGTTGCCTGTTGCGGTCTCCATAGATGTGCGCTGGCCCTTTAAGAGTGGCTGCGCCGTGGCTGAACATATGGGGAGCTAATCTTAGCCTGGCTCATGGGAGAGACAACGCTGGCAACGAGCCACTGTGCAGAGCAGAGCCTCTCTCCCACTCTCCGACACTCACTCGTTTCTTTCGCTCTTTCTCCCTCGCTTTCTCCTTTCTCTCTTTCCATCTCTCGCTATCTGTCATGGAATAAGCCCACAGCTAGGATACACCGAGAGTTGACAGCCACTATCCGTTTTTTGTTTTGTGCCGCACGAGGTGCCAGTGGAGCAGAGTGCTATTTCAAAATGTCCGCCCCTGAAGCAGACCGAGAGCCGGGGCGCCGCTTTGATGCGAGTGCCGCACGAGCGAGAGTGACATCAGCCCTTGGCTCGTGCACAGTCATCCTAAATCTTGCCTCTGCTTTTAGACGTCACGTCAGTCCATTGTTCTTGGGAGCTTTCTCTCTCTCTCTCTTTCTCTCCCTCTCTCCCCCCCTCTCCTTTTCCTCTCTTTACCCTTTTCCTCCGCACGGTCTCTCGTGCCCTTCTCTGAACTCGTTCCCCTCTACTCTTATTTCTTCTTTTCGCTCTCCTTTTCTCAACTTCTCTCACAAAGACCAAGCACTCCTTTTTGGGTGGGGGTGGGTGGATGGGAGTTATATGTTTTTTTTCCCTCCCCCTTTGCCTTGCTTTCACGTGCCTCCTTATTGAATGATGAGGATGGCTCCACCCTGGTCCACCCCACCCCCACTCCTTTTTTCCCTCTCTTTCTCTCCCCATCTCTCTCTCTCTCTCTCTCTGTCTAGCTCTCCATCTTGCTGCATCTATCCCTCCCTGCCCCCTCTCCCCTCCCTCTTTTGTGAGGGGTTCTCTGAGGAGGGGGGCCGTGCGTGCTGACTTGCACGTGCCATGTGTCAGAAAAAAAGACAAGGCCTAGGAGTTGGAGACACAGCCCCGATACCCGACACCCACATCCTGATAAAGGAGAAGCCTGGAGGGGTCAGAAGAAGATAGTGGGACAAGGGTAGAGAAGAGGAAAGCAGACGCAAAGTTATGGTTTTATAGCTAATAGTGATGGGAAAATTGGATGGAAATTAAGTACTGTAGATGTATTGGCCTTTATGAGTTCAGCATATCCCAATCAGGCTACGAATCACATCATTAAACAGGAAATGGCAAGGAAAGAATTTGGCTATGAAGACGGGGTTAAGGGAAGATCAAAAAGCACTTCAGCGATAAGAACAGTAATCGCACCCAAATAAATGCCTGTGAAATAGCATGCCTTTGTGTGGGCCACTCTCACTGCCATTCATAATCTGCCGCAAACTCACAGAGGCACCTGCTGACCCTAATCCTGCCGGCATCTGTGAGCGAGACTACGGTTGTGGCTGCCTTACCGGCCAATCGTAACAGCCTTGCGTGCCACGCGCCCATAGTGGCCGTCCGTCTGTGCAGCCTGGATGCGATCCTATCTTAAGACAGTCGTGGCATGTTATGAGTGTTTGTGTAGGTTGTGTGTGTTTGTGTGTGTGTGTGTGTGTGTGTGTGTGTGTGTGTGTGTGTGTGTGTGTTTTGTTTTTTGTGTTTTGTGTGTTGTGTGTGTGTGTGTGTGTGTGTGTTACCCAGGCTTACTACAATGCAGCCGGTCAGATCATTATGACTACAGGGGACTGAGCTTAAAACAGACATAACATAGTGTCAGGGCAGTGTAAGTGTGTGTGTGTGTGTGTGTGTGTGTGTGTGTGTGTGTGTGTGTGTGTGTGTGTTAGGGGTCAGACAAGAAGTGGGGTGGGCAGAGATGGGGGATCGGGGAACAGAAGGGTTCCAGGGGGGTCTTATCTGATTAGCTTCTGTGTGTCCAGTCTCCCCTGATCTGGATTTACAGGCCAATACCCATCAAATTGGATTGCATGTGTAGCCATTTAAATTCTGCAGACCTCCCCTCCCCCACTCCGCTGCTCATTGCTGTCACTGCAAAAAAGGATCTTTCCCAACTCAATCATCCTTGAATTCATCCTCAGAACCCTTTGATAAAGATCTTTCAGTTGAGCAAACACACTTAACCTGTTTGAGGTGTTGAGCTAGGTTAGCGTAACGTACATACTACACTGCAATTGCACAGTATCATTCTTATGTCTATGCTGTCTTGTTTGTGTTGTGCATGGAGGTGTGGGGGGCATGCGTGTATGCTCGTCTGGGCGCCGAAAGTTCTGAAACCCACACTTGCCGTTTGCTGTGTCAGTGTGGGAGAGGGTCTGACTAATTCACCAGCGACCAGATGACTCAGTGATGTTATAAGTTAGCCTGTTCCTTACAATATCGCCCCTTTTCACACGACTCAGAGAATCCTGGACGTGTAAGGACGTGTAATTCTATGAATTCAGACCAGGCTGTGGAGTGAATGAGCATAGTCATAGTAATGAGTTTGAAAGTGCTTACTTTGTGGTTTGGTTACATAACACACGGCACCACAATTACTGTGATCGCACGTCTAAGAGTCCCGTTCGTGGTGGAGGCTCTTTGATATCGTGATGTCAGATCATGTCGGAAATGATGATGATGAGTGCTCTGATGCAGGTTAAGTTCACGGTAGTGCTCGATTTCTGATCAAACACTTGTTCCGTCTGTCTTGTAAGTGTGTCTCATGACAATGAATTGTGTTTGGTGACATTTTCTTCTTCTGATGGGATCCATATGAAGGTAAAACAGCTTGTGTTGTCTTTTTAGAACTGCTAGTGTCCTACCACTGTTGTACTGTCTTAACTACTAAGGATGGTCAAGAAATGGTTAAACTATTTTTCAATTCAAAGTTAACACCAGTAAATGAGGAATTTTGACACTTGAGCTCAACACCACAGTAATATCTTTTGATATGAAAATTAAATTGGTGTTTGTGTCATGAGGACTATGCTTCTGATGTCATTTTCTTTATTGTTCATCCTGGTTAAAGATAGTCAGACTGATTGTTGATATGTCAGTAGTGTACAGTGGAAACATGCTGGTAATTTTTGCTCTTGTAAGGCATTGTCAGTTTTGCCAGTCATATTCATTTTCCTCGAATCATTGCTCATCTTTCCAAGAGTCTTAGCACTGGGTAGTGCCAGCCTATGAAAGGGTTAAGTGAGCTCGCTGTGTTAGAATTGCTGTGTCACTAGAGAGGGAGGGCGCGCGGGCGAGAGCTCAGAGGGTGAATGAATGAGTTTGTGTGTATGTGTGTGGGTGGCTGTGTGTGTGTATGTGTGTGCGTGGACAGCATAAATGTGCGTACGCGAGTGTGGGAGTACCCACACGCTCCGCACTTCCGTACGGCACATCTGCCCACCTTTTTAAAAGACAAGCAAGGCGAGCGACTCCGGCTTCTGTAGGACGCTGATGATGTAACCGAGATGTCATAATCACTGTCTCTCCTTCTCCCCGTCTCTCTTTCTCTCTCTTTCTCTCTCTCTCTTTCTCTCTCTCTCTCTCTCTCTCTCTCTCTCTCTCTCTGTCTGTATTTTTCTCTTCCTCCCCTTCCTTTCTTTCACTCGCTGGCACCTCCTCAGTCTGTGACGGAGCGTCTCTCAGCCTGTCGTTGCGAGGCTTGCTCGCGCGAGCTCGGCTGCCGAGTCGCACTGTTTTGTCTTTGGGGCTGCCGCTGCGCTGTCTGCTGGCGCTAAAGCTAGGCTATGCTACGCGCCGTCCGCCTCATCATCACAGCCTCTTGCGGTCTGACGGGACCAGAGACGCCGGCGAAACCGAGAGAAATCTGTGGCCAACAAAAATGAAAGACAAAAACAGAGTGTGTGTGTGTGTGTGTGCGAGAGAGGATGATAGACAGAGAGAGAAATAGGGAGATGTGAGGGGTTATTCAGGTTAATCCAGGCAACGGGCAGCGGAGAGCTTGTTGAGCGAGCGGCCATAATAAGCAAGCGACCGACTCAGAGTCGCCAGCGCTGGGCTGCTTCTCCCGTTCGGCCGCCACAGAGCCGAGCTGGTCGGATCCAAAAACAACAGCGCTGCTGCCGGAGAAACAGACAGTCAGGGAGGCGAGAGCCGCTTCTCGACCACTGACTTAGGCTGCGAGAAGTGAGCCAGCGGAAGAAGTGGCACAGGGGCTGTGAGGACAACGTGGCAGAAGATAAGCAGGACCTGGAAGGATGGAGACCAGGAGTGGGAGAAGGAGAAAACGGAGAGAAACAAGACTACGAAAGGGAATGAAAAAACTGCTAAGCGATGGAAACATCAGGAAGAGGTTCAACTCGAAGAGGCGCCACGACCGTCGCCCCCCCAAGTCCAAAATCGCTCCCGCCGGTCATCCCCCTCTCTCTCCCAGCTCTTCTGCTCTCAGCTCCAGAGTCCATTGGGCTGCGAGCTGCTTCCCTCCCTGTGCCTCTCTCACTCTCGCTCCCCGGCTGGCTCGCCAGCTTCTGCCTGTCTCCCAGGCTGCCGGCATAGAGAAAGAGATCAGAATAGAAGATGTCTGTTACATCTCCAAACGGCCGTGATTATCACCGCTCTATCCCTTATTATGTCTCCCCCGTCTTTGCCAGTCTCTCTCCGCGAAGTAAACATGTCCGTCCTCGGTCTTCGCCATCACGGTGTGCGTGTTCCCTCTACCCCTGTTTGCCAAAGCCTGTCTGACACATAGTAGTAGTAGTAGTAAGTGTGATTCAGGTTTTTCTGGATTAGTCATCTGAGTTCACCCTTGTCTAACTGCCAAGAGCTGGTCTGTCAGCGCAAACAAATAACAAGTGTACCGGTAGCGCGATGATGCTACGCTGTCACCCTTGGTGTCTCAAAACCCCTAAGTCAGACCGAGTCCCCTAAACGGAACTAAGAGAGCTACATAAATCCTAAATATTAATTCTGTTTTTTATATGCTAATGAAAGGAGCAAAGTGATTATTCTGGAGATGGTTAAACATCGACATGGTCACAGCCTTGCGCCTAACAGCTGTTCTAAAACGAAACCAAACATTCTTCGAAAATGAGCGCTTTCGAGCCACAACTGTAGAGTGTATTTTTTGTTAGACACTTTCTTTTTTCCTTTGACTTTTTTTTTCATCTGTGTCTTTTTCCTGTTTTCACTGGGTTGAGATTCTCGATGCATGTAGCTGTCTGTCTGTCAACCGCAGCTGCTCCTGCCCGGCTGCGCAGCTCTCACAATCCCATCTTAAATGGTGGACAGAGGAGGATAACACAAACAGCACATTTTGGAAAGAGAAAGAGAGAGATAGAGAGAGAGAAGAAAATGAAGGCGCTCTTTATCAGATGTAATTTCTATGAGAAAGAGCGAGACAGGAAAAGGAGAGAGGAAAAGAGAGAGAGAGAGAAACAGCAGGAGCCCGTGCTGCAGCGCAAGACTGCGCCGCCGCGGTTACAGCTAGCGTCCATCCCCCCCTCCCAGCTCTCCCTCTCCCTCTCTCTCTCTCTCTCTCTCTCTCTCTCTCGTTGACTCACTGCACACTCCTCCATTCCGCTGTACGTGCCCACTGTGCCTCACATAATGGCCTCTCTCGCTCTGCACACAGAGAGGAGGGGGGGGGAGGAGGGAGGAGAGGAGGGAGAATGAGAGCGAGGGAGAGAGGGGGAGGGAGCTCGAATGAACCAGGCAGAGCGAGCGAGTGTGAAGAGAGAGAGAGAGAGGGAGGGAGCGACGGGGGCTGAAAGGAGAGCTAGACCAAGAGCATACGAGCAGAGGGGAGCGAAAAAAGGGGATATAGAAAAGAGAGAAGGGAGGAGCGGAGCAACATAATGAGGGAGGAAACAAGGCGAGAGCAGAGAAGACCGACAGCCGAGAGAGGAGACAGAGAGCAAAGTGTGCGTGGGGGGAGGTGTGTGTGAGCGCGTGCGTGTGTGTGTGTGTGTGTGTGCGTGCGCGTGTTTACGCTTGTGTGCCGCACTGAACGAGAGAGAGAGAGAGGGGGAAAAACACACACACCCCAGATTGCCAGTGGCTCTCTTTCCTCCGCTAACCCGAACCTGTGTTCCATGCACTTCTCTTTGTGTCTCTCGCATTACGGTCTCACCAGTAGCTGTGTCAGGAGGACACTAATGTAAGTAACCGTGGCTATGCCTTTTTTATTTCCACCGCTCAAGCCATTTTCTTTTTGTTGTTTCATGTGACTCTTTCTTGTATTGTGTGTGTATATGTGCGTGTGTGTACGTGCGTGTGTTTGCCGGCGAGCTCTAGGGAAGCATAGTGAACGGGGAAGGGGAGGGGTGGTGTGTGTGTACGTGTGCGTGCGTGTGTGTGTGTTAGTGTGTGTCTGGGTGTGTGTGTTTGGGGCGGTTGGGGGGGGTTATGTGCCTAAGTGTGGATTTGTCTTCAGCTGTCTACTCTCAGGCTTTATACCCTCTTCTTTTCCTCCCCTGTTCTTTTCTCTCATTTCTTTCTTGCCTTCTTTCCACTGTGCTTTGTACTGTCAGCCTCCCGGGGGCATCTACCGTGCTCCACCGGCACTGACAATGCCGCTTGTGGCTCGCACGAACTGGACGGAGGAAAAGAACTGTGATAGGGCGGTGGAGAATATTGGATTGCTCGCTTTAAAATGCAGTGTGTGTTGTTTAAAGGGCCGTATGACTCCCTCCCACGGGTGTGTTTTTGTAAGTGAGCGTGTGTGTGTGTGTGTGTGTGTGTGTCTTAACAGGTTGAGCAGTCTGTTCAGGTTGGGCGTGTTGTGTTGATGTTTTGGTAGTAGCGAGGGGGGGGGGGGGGGGGGGGGCGTACGAGAGTTGGGAATGCGCTGCTGGCAGATGCCGGCACGCGCTGGCACGCCGTAAATAGTTGCTGGAGCACGTGCTCTACCCGCTGTCAGAGCAGCCGTGCTGAGGTACGTGCAGGTGTGACCAGGCACAATGAACGGAGAGAGAGAGTGAGGGAGAGGGGGACAGACGCTGGCCACTGGCTGCCAGACAGGTGTTGCCAAATGTTGTGCTTGACTCGGGAGTTAACTGTGGAGGATTCCTATTGTTTAACTTCCTGCACGAGTGTCTTGGGAATACCAGTCCTTTTGCCGGCGTGTTAGTGTGTTGTGTTTGAGCGTACGTGAGCGCTGTCGTTGTGTACGTGTTCTGCATGCACTTTCAGTTTTGACTGAGCCATGGGTGTCATCTTTTGACAAGAAAAGAGGAAAGGAGACTAAGCATGACACGTTTGTGGTCAAGCTCTTTCAAAATTACTGTTTCCCCGTGACTGCTAGTCGGCAACTCTCGCTCACACACTGGGGACATCAGTGACAGAGAGAGAGAAAGATTCTTTCTCACGAACCTATGAGGTTTCCTGTTGGCCCCCTCTCAGACACTGGTGAACCCAGAGAGGCTGAACCACCAGCGCATCCAATAATTAGTTACTTCAAAAGAAAAAAGAGAGAAGAGTACACCTGCTCAGAACTCTCCTTCTACAGTTTGCTAATAAGACTTTGGCCACAAACATAGAGAAACTGTCACAGGTTTAGCAGGTTCTGGGCAGTTTTCAAGAGTGCCAAAACTGTTGGGACTAAACTAGTTTTGTTACGAGGACCATTGTGTTTATGGCAGTTCATCCACTATTTCAGCTTAATCATTACCAGCTGGAAGAGGTTCCTCTTGGCACCCTTAGTAACCTGTTCTACATCCATAGTGATCTGTACACAGCTCGATGTATGCCTGTTAATGTTGAAATGTTGATGTTAATGTTAATGTTAATGTTAATGCACATACATAAACAATTCACATACATATATTATAGCCTAAATATTCCTACATATCAGTGGACTCTACACAAATTTGGTGTAGGCTACCTGTGTGAATGTCAGACATACACACATACAAATTATGCCTTCATGAATATCTGCTTGAAGTGCTCAGTTTGCAAATAGCTGCATAGTGAGCTGTCACGCAGATACCCACATGCAGAAGTAGCTCTGTTTACCACTCAAACAAGGAAGCAGAAGAAAAGGTCAAAGGGAGAAGTGACACCATTGTCACTGATAGTCCAGGACTTACACATTGCATCAATTGAGACAGTTGTGTCAAGGCACAAAGTAATGGAGAATTGCTTGGTAGTAAAGGTGTAAAGGAGGGTTGTTTTTAGTAGGTCAACTGTAACCCTCCTGATCATCTGACTAACCACCATCTTTGGCCACACACTTTTAAATTGTAGTACCTTTGCCTGGATTAGAGGCAGGGACAAAGCTGAAGTAGATGAACTTCAGATGACAGCGCTGAGACTGATGGCGCAGCTGATGCAGCAAAACAAGTCTGTCTATCGACCTTCTCCTGCGCATTTCATATGTATTTATGATGTGTAAACATGCTGCATCCAAAGTAGCCGCTGATTCAGTTTGCCACTACATATACAAACCTGTTGTATTGTATCATCATATCATAACAACCCTCATATACTCATGTCCTACTTTCAGTTGTACTTTAGCCAAAGGGTAATCTTGATTGATGGAAACACTCTGTGTACAGTATGCAGTTGGCACTAGTGACCAGAAGAACCTGTTCTGTGTTTAAATGTGCAGATGCTAGTGTGTTAATCAGGAAATATAGCCTAGTCAAAGCTTTACAGAGGATTTGCATGTTTGACTGTTGGTCATTGGGAGTGTAGACTACTGTAACAGAGCGCTATTGTAAGACACAGCATGCAGTACAATGTGGAGTCATAGCCTACCTGTATTTTTGGTTTTATTTGCAGTTCTCGGTAGCTTGCTTACAGTGCCAAGGAAGAACAAATAACTGCTGTTTTACAAATTAGTCATTTGTTGAGTGGGTGTGGTGAGCTAAACCAGTATGAGTCGAGATGAGTCAGTGACTGTTCAGCTCATTTAGTGGATTATCTTTCAAATAAGACACATATGGGTTTAGACATTGGAACGAAAAACAATGAGTTACTGCCTTGTTTTGTTGACCAACATGTGTCTCCTTATTTCTGGATTTGCAGACTGTTTCGAGGGTGGCTCTGGTGCATGGCCCCAGTGGACGTGGCCAGATGGAAATCGGGTCCCATGACCACCTGGTGGACGGCGTGCTGAGCCAGGAACCGGCCAATGGCGTGAGCAGGCACCTCACCTGCGAGGAGGGAGACGTGAGTGGAGGCGAGGGCGCCGGCAGAGGAGGGAGGCCTCAGGTCTGGGGAGCGGGCGCCGTGAGCCATGACAAGGCCTCCTACCCCCAGGGCCAGGCTCCACCGCAGTCCCAGCAGCTACAGCAGGACTGCTGGAGTGGGGGCACACTGAACGCCGTGGACATGGAGGACGCCAGGAACCTGGTGGCGTTCTCGGCCAGCGCCGGGTCCCTCCTGTCGTCGACCGGGCCCGAGTCTCAGCCCTGCACGGCGCAGCTGTACGAGAAGTTCAACCAGGAGATGGCGGCCGGCAGGGCAGACAAGGGCGAGCGCTGCCCGCCCGAGGACATCAACACTCTCCAGACGGCCCTTAGCCAAGCCAGGCATGGCCACAAGCCCCCCAACTGTGACTGCGACGGACCCGACTGCCCCGACTACCTGGAGTGGCTGGAGAAGAAGATCAAGCTGGCGGCTGATAGCCAGCAGGGGGAAACACACTGCAAGATGTCCGAAGCACTCCAGTCACATCCCCAACCCCACCAGGCTTCCCAGCATCCTCCTCCCCAACCCAATGGGGCAAGCAGCATCTGTGGGCAGGGCGCTCCTGCGCAGGCCCTCGGTGAAAAGCCTCCAGCACTCATTCGCTGCTCCCCGGCGCCCATTCCATGTTCCCCCAGCGTGCTGTCCATCGCAAAGGAGAAGAACATCAGCCTGGAGACGGCCATCGCTCTCGAGGCTCTCACCCAGCTGTCGGATACCATCCCGCAAACTGTGGACCCTCCGGCGGAAGCGTCCATTAATCACCCCCAGCAGTACGCGGTGCACCATCAGTCGATGCATCCCCAACACGGGACCAGGCTGATGCCATCATCCCCCGCACCACTGTCCTCTTCCTCTTCCTCCCAGATGCCCCAGCAGCAGCAACAGCAGCAGCAGCAGCAGGCCGTCCGTCCTGGCGTGGACCCCCAGCAGGACTCCCGCTCCTGGGAGCAGCACAGGCCCCAGTCTCAGGGGGAGGCACCTCGCATGATGATGCCTCACCATCCCTCCCAGTACTCGCCCTCCGTCTCGCCCTTTACGGGTCCGCCGCACCCCCGGGACGGCACCCGGAGCCCCCTGCCCCAGCAGTGGCAGCAAGGCCCTCGCGGGAGCTCCCCCAGGCCCACGTGGATGGGGGTGATGAACCCCGAGTCCCAGCCCCAGTTCGCTCCCCCGCCCCAGGGCAGCAACGACCCCATGTCCGAGCTGAAGCAGCTGCTGGGAGACGCCAGCGGAAAGTACGTCAACGCCGGGTTCAGGTTCCCCGCCCCTCAGCCCCTGCCCAACGACATGGCTGGCCCGCACCCCCGCACCCCCAACATCAAGCAGGAAGTGGATGGCGGCGAGTACCTGAACTCGGCCATGGCGCGTTACGTCATGATGAACGGGCAGCAGCTCCAGCAGCAGTACCCCGGGTCCCCCCTCTCCCCCGCCACCCTGTCCATAAGGCACTCAACTCAGGCAGCACTTCAACAGCACCTTCACCACAAGCGAAACCTCTTCTCCCACTCCCTGTCCCCCGGCCAGCGGGCCCCCATGGCCTGCCAGAACCTGCGCAAGTGGTGGCCCCAGATGCCGGCAGACATGCCCATGATGCCCATCAAGCAGGAGCCCAAGGAGCCCAAGAAGAAGACCCCCCAGAGCTCCCCGCTGACCAAGCTGGGGCCCCCCTTGCCCAAACCCAAACAGATTGTCATTAAGAAGGTCAAGCAAAAGGCTTCACAGCCCACCTTCCTCCCACAAAATCAGATCGTCGTGCAGAAGTCCACGGCGAAGGCCCAATCCCTCGCTGCTCAGTTCCTGCCCGGCATGGGGGCAGGGTCGGTCCCGGCGTTCCCCTTCCCCAACTCCTCTCAAGCTGTCGCGGCACCCGTGCCCCCAGCTCAATCTCAGGAATCCATTTTGAACGGTTGTAGTGTAGTTCCCTCTTTGGCGTACAGCGTTGCTGGAATCGCCCCGCCCGCGTCCGTCCCGCTCCCTGTTGCCCCGGCCGCACCACGAGACGACTCGGCGACCTCAGACTCCCACGGCGGGCCAGCGGCGTCTGCCGCGCTCGCCCCCACAACCTCCACACCTCAGACCTCCGCAGCGGCAGCTCAGCCCGCGCCCCTCCTCACGGGCCTCAGCTCACTCGACCCCAAGTTCGAGGACCTGATCCGCCAGTTTGAGGAAGAGTTCGGGGAGACCCCCGCATCCTCCACCGCTCCCGCCTCAGAGGCATCCACATTGACCACCGGCCCCAATCCTCCCCAGCCAGAGGCCACGGAGCCCCAACAAGATGCTAACTCAGGGCAAGCCAAACCCACGTCACCGCCTGCAGAGCAGCCCAACGCCCCGTCGGACGGCCAGCAGGCCATGGAGGTCGGAGGAAAGCAGACCGAAGCTGGCGTTGCAAGTGAAGGCGCACATCCAGTTTCCACCCAGTCCCTTGCTGTGAGCCAGACAAGTCAGCAGGGCGAGCTCCCCTCGTCCACCGCTGGTCCTCTCACGCCCATCTCTCTTGACGCCCTCCTGGGGCCGGCGCAGCAGCAGTGCCAAATGCTCCAGGATCCCTTCGACACGCCGGCGTCCAAACGCATGAAGATCGAATCGTCCGGAGGCGTGACAGTGATCTCCACCACCAGCTGTTTAACCCCTGGAACGGAGGACGACACCCCCACAAAGGACGGCCTCCCCATGACGCCCTCCCTCAAAGGATTCTTGGAGTCACCGCTGCGCTACCTTGACACCCCTACAAAAAATCTGCTGGACACCCCTGCCAAGGATAACCAGGCAGAGTTTCCCCTCTGTGACTGTGTGGGTAAGTGATGGCTCTTCCATTGAAAGCCCCCAGCACACTGCACACTCAGCTTCAATCAGAACTAAATTTGCAGTATTTATTTATAAGTCCACAGTTTGCATTAGGCATGTATGTCACTCTACTCAATTTGTCTTCCTGGGCAGAGTAGTAAAAACAGATTGTTGCAGTGCAGCTTAGAAGTTGTTGTCCTTTGGCCAAGGCTGATTATTATGTATGTACTGTAGGTGCTTTATAGTCCAGCAGCCTTCCTGCCAACATCATTCCGAGCCAGATATCAGCAGCCCATACCTGTTGCATTCTTTGTTTGTCGTTAACACCCAAATTCAGATAAAGCATGCACCCATACACGCAACCTATCTAGTTTTTAATCTGAAAGTCACTTCACAACGCCCTATATGCCCAACCATTATCACACTACGTATTGATATCCCACTTCGCTGGATAGCCCCATGGTCTGGTTAGCTTTGCTAGCCAGCCACAAGTGTTTCACGTTTGCCACGGTGGATCACTTCTGCTCCAGCACATTTGTCCGGGCAGTGGGGCGTGTGTGTCTGAGAATGTATATGTGCACCACTGCCGGGGCCCACCGCCTGGTCTGCAGTCAGCTCACAGTGCAAGGCTCTGAGGGGAGGCCTGTGGGAACAATGGGCCCAGCAGAAGGACTCCATTGTATCCAGTGGGCCCAGCAGTCAGACAGGGGGAGGCGCAGAATGGAGCACTCTGTCTTTATATTACAGTCGGCCGATCTCCAAGGCTGACAGGAGGCTCCTCTGGGAGAACGGCCTCACGCAGACACAGACACACACTCACACACACTCACACACACACACACACACACACACACACATACCCATACATGTACACACACATGTACACAAACATATGCACAACACACACACGCACGCACACACACATACACACACAAACACATGCACAACACACACACATGTACACACACACACAGACACACACACACATACACACACAAACACATGCACAACACACACACATGTACACACACACACAGACACATGTGCCACATACACACACACTCACACACACAGTCACACACAATCACACAGTCACACACACACACACACACACACACACACACACACACATACAGACCCACACATGTACACACACATGTACACGAACACATGCACAGCACACACACACACATAGACACACAAACACATGCACAACACACACACACACACACACACACACTCAGACACACACACACACACACACACACACATACACACACAAACACATGCACAACACACACACACACAAACACATGCACAACACACTTGCCATGATGGAAGAGGTGTTCCTCGCTCTCATACTACAAAGAGCGCTGGCAATTGTCTGTAAATGGCCTGAACACTTGAGTGCTCATACAGTTGTCAGCTGGACCACAAAGCAACAACTAGAGGGGTTTTGTACAGATGCTTTACTTTTAGTTTGTCCTTTTTGCATATGCATTACATACAGTTTAGCACACAAAACAACAAAACGAAACAGACTTTCGTCTGAAAGAAAGAAAACCCAACCCAAATTACTTTTCTAGAGTACTCTAGATTATTTTATTTCCACACGTTGTAGTGTGTGTGCTCATCTGCCGTCGGCCAGCTGCCGAGGGCGCTTGTTCGCTCTCTCCTGTTGTCAAGAGCAAAGGCCACCAGACAAGAGGTCTCCATAGTGAAGCCCTAGTTACACGCCCCACTGTCAACAGAGCACGAAAAAAACAGCGTGTGTAACCCGACTCCATACACACGCACATGCTATTTCTCACCCTCTCTCCTTCCTTCCCTTCTTGTCACTCTGTTTCTTTCGCACTCTGTCCCTCCCTCTCTCCCTCTCTCTCTCTCTCTCTCTCTCTCTCTCTCTCTCTAATATCACCAGCTTTCTCACTCAGTGCGCTGTTGTGCTGAGGCAGCAGAGAGGCAGCCACTACAAGTCTTTCCTTCATTTTTCACACAGGAATTTGTGGAGGGCACTCCCACGACTCATTTCCTGCTTTGGCCCCACCCTCAGCTCTCCTTGTAGAATGTGACCTTAGATTGCCTCGACAAGCCTTCTATCTCTCCCTCCCTCTCTCCATCCCTCACTTTCTCCCACTGCTCTCATTCTTCTTGACTCACTCACTCACTCTCTCACACGCGCACACACACACACACACACACACACACACAACAAAGACGCTGGTATTCTTACAACACACACATACACACACACTTAAATCCCTTTGAAATGTTTTTTTTTTACTCCTCTCGAATACTCGCTGTCTGGCGACCTTATGAAAATGTCGTAGCCAAATGCTTCAGGGTGTGCCCGGTTTATTTCCATGCTCAGATGTTGACAGCTGCACAGGACGCATGTGGTCTGCATTGGGAAAGACTTTTTGGGTTGGGGAAACACAGTCTGATACCGGATGACATTCCCACTCAAAATTCTGCAACTCTTTTTTTTGACCTTCTCCTGCCCTTTTCCCTACACTTTTCCCACAGAGCACATCCTGGAGAAGGACGAGGGGCCATACTACAACCACCTGGGGGCTGGACCCACCGTGGCCTCGATCAGAGACCTTATGGAGGCCAGGTGAGGGTCCCAGACTTTTGATTTAGTGGAAATGCCAATCGAGTAAATACATATTTACAAACCTGCTTGTCATAAACTCATATGTGTTGTTCATTTGCTCAAGGTATTCACTCACTAACTCACTTAGATAGTCTTACTGTTTAGCCCAGAGCTTTATGTCTGCATACATTTGTATTATCATGCTGTTGCTTTTACACAGTCAACAGTTGTGTGAAAGAGCACATTTGGTTAACATTTGCCATGATAATTGTGGAACAATAGCAGCATTACACTATGCCACTGGAACTTCTGGAAGCCTATTTTCAACTACGTAATCAGAAGGTTTCAAAACAAATCAAGATTTTTCAAAGAACTACTTTATATTTTTGATCTTTTCCCTGTTACGAAATCAAATCAGATGGCATACACAAACACTTGGAAGATACCCCCACCCACCCACACACACAAACACACATGTTTCTCCTCAACACCAGACCTCAGATACAGCTTTAGAGGGTGTGGGCAGTCCCTCTGGCTCCCAGCTGTGGTGGAGCGTCTCCCTGTTCCCTGGCTTCTCTCGCCCCCCTCGTGAGTGCCGACCGTGTGGCTCTCTACGCTGCCCTCCCCTCCTGTCCTGCCTCTCTGAGATCCCTCCTTCCCTCCCTCGCTCCCTCCCTCCCTAGGGAATCCCTGACCCAGAATCCAATCGCACCAACAGGAAATAACAGCATCAGCACGTCCACGCCACAACCACAGTCAGCGTCAGAGATGTGTGGAGAGGAGAAGAGAGAGAGAGAGAGAGAGAGAGAGAGAGAGAGAGAAAAAGGATGTGAGAGGAGGATGGTGAGGGAGGGAAGGGGAAGGACAGAGAGAGAGAGAGAGAATAGAGAGTGGTCATTGGCCAATAGCTGTCCTCTGTTTTTGTTTGTTTGTTTGTTTGTTTGTTTGTTGTCCACAGCCCTAACCCTCCCCTGCTTATGTTCTGTTTAGAGGTCTAGTCTATACTCATCCTCTTACATTAGTCTCCTCTGGCCCATCCTGAGAACGGATGCAGAAACTCACCATTTAAAGATGTGGAAAGATCTCAGAGATGTAGAAGTGGTGTTGGTTATGTATTAAGCTTTAGGAAAAGACACGGAAAAAAAGATGTTTTAATTAATGTCACTTTACCAAGTCGGTAATGTGCTCAGAAAATGTATGCTCTACGAGTCAGGCACTGCTTATTTAATTCAAATATAGCTTGTGTAAATGTCACTGACATTTATCGGATAAAAAGTATGTCTTGTAGACTAGGATACGTTTCAGAGGAAGTGTAATTGCATTCAGCACCTGCAGAATTATTCCACTCCTCCATGTGTGTGCAGCAGGAACGGTTATTCTGGATGACTGAATAAGTCATGAATGTAAAGCGATCCATCAGTATACAAAATGAATAGTTTCAAACACATCAGTGGAACACATAGAGCAATACTGGGACAGTCCCTTTTGACATTTCTCTGCACTTTGTCTGGACTGAATAGACCAGAATAGTAAGGCGCATGCTCATGTGAGAGTAAACAAAGCAACACGTGGGTTACTGCCCTCTCCCTGCCAGTCGTAAGTATAGTTCCACAGACGCAGCGTTTAAGTCCGCGCATGGTACGCACCATGCTAATTTTGTCACCAGGGTGATCCATGCAGACTGTCGGCGCAACACCAACATTTGGTGTCCATGCGGACATGTGCTTGTTTCAAAGCACTATCTCAGGGTCATATGTTATAGCATATAACAGATGTTTCTATCCAAAGATACATATCTTCATTCGTTTCTTTGCATCCTGGAATTAAAACTACTGGAGATATACTGGAGATGGAGAATTTAGTTTATTTGTTCATGCTCCAGCAAATCGAAACAGCAACACCACCTTACATTTCCAACAACAATATTTTAAGGTTGGTAGTTATCACTATTTAAATAAAACAGTCAGTAAGGGGCAGAGAGAAGTATACACATACTGTATAAAAAATAAAAGTCTTTATTTACATGACATGGAGATCTGATTTCAAATGTTGTGACTGGGAGATTGAGCTTGTGTACTGAAATGTGTCAGCAACAGCAAAACCAGTAGACTTTGGTGACACAGATGTGCATATACATCTGGATTGCACTTTTTCCCTGTGCTGTTGCAGTGGAGGAAGTAAACACTTGTGATTATGTGTATGGTCATTTGACTTACACAACTCATGGACCTGATCGTATATTTCTTTATCTTTCTTTTTTGTAAGTCTTTGATGTAAACTCTACAACACGAGACCTCATAGATGTATTTAAATGTTAATTCACAGCAATCACCTTTAAACACCAGCAGAAGTGTTTTGATTTGCAGGAGTAGGCTTGTCCTTTCATCCTTATTTTTATTCCAAAATGATGAGTCCAGGTACCTGAAAGTGGACGATGTGGGCCTAGTTAGCTCACACACTAAGCTGTGTCAACAGAAGCTGAGTAGTTGTACGCTTGCCGTTCTCGCACTCCTCACGTGGTCTCTCTGTGTGGAGGGGCACTTGGCTGCACGGTGGCGGGATTTTAAAGCCTCCAAAGGAGGAATGACTCATCATTCCCCTTAGAGGGGCTGGAGAGAGGGGGCGCGGGGTTAGGAGGATGGGTCGCCCTCCTTTTGTTTGCGCTCTGGCAGGATGACATAAGAGCCCAAGGCTGACCCGACCCCAGCTCGGCCTCCGACCCCTCGGGCCCACCCCTGTGGATCCCCCGCCCCCGTCTCCCAATGGCCCTGCAGATTACTGTGGAGGCTTCTCGTATTCACAAGAGCCCCATGTGGTCACCACGCTTGGGCCGCACTGGGTGACTGACAATATCACAATGACAGGTATGCTCCAGAGAGGACAGGAGAGGAGAAGGGGAGAGGGGTCACAGCTCAGAGGATTTAGTTTTTTTTTTTGTGTGTGGATCCAATCCCCCCCCTCCTCCTTCCTTAAACCCCCCCCCCCCCTCACTCCCACTCCCATGCAAACAAACCCTTGCCCATATAAACAGAGATAAATATGCCTACATACACTCACACACAGTGACAGAGGCATACATGGAAACACATATTTGAGATAGTGTTTAGTTTTACACTTTGTGTGGGATGAGTTCAGCGAGCCCTCTACCCCACATTGGTGTGACTCGCAGCAGTAGCCTGTGAACAAGCCCAGCTGCCAGAGGCTAAAAAGATGCTTACTTTATCTCCATGAGAAAGCATCTCCAATCCAAGCATTACATCAACAACAATTCATCTCATGGATTCCTACTCAAAACTCAATCCTTTTTTGCCATGTTTGTTTATTTTGTGTAAGCAGTGATTTCTATAACTGCTTAAAAGATATAAAACAGGAGCATTTTTGTGTCTGCACTGTGATTTGCTGAAATTTGCTGGCTATCGGCTCATTATCCTTTTCTAACCACTGTCTCTTTGACCTCACGCAGGTACGGAGAGAAGGGAGAGGCCGTCCGCATCGAGAAAGTGGTTTACACTGGGAGGGAAGGAAAGAGTTCTCAGGGATGCCCAATCGCAAAATGGGTATGTTGAAATGACATGCTGTAGTGACAAAGAGAGACGTGCTGTAGTGTCGAAGATGTTTGCCTAAAATGTAAAAAATAAACTATCTGGCGGTGAACTTTTAATTTAATTTGGTACATTGGTAAGTACAAGTACCATGTGCAATTGGATGCTTGAGGAAAGTCCACCTGATGACAGACCTCTCGATGGTGGCATATGCCATAATTTCCCAACTATTAGCTGCGGTTTATACATTTGCAAAATTTCTTCAGCTATGAGGTTTATACACGGGGCAGTTAATATGGTATTAATATGTTTTTTTTTTTTTTTTACTTGCATAAAACACTGTCCTGCGGTTTATACACAATGCGGCTAATACACAGGATATTACTGTACTGTGTGCAGGGCCAGGGGACAAGTGTTTTACAGCACATTCATCATCTCCTGTGCTTAGTGCACTGTAGTGAGGACATGAGAGTGTGAATGATGGGCCCCAGGTCTGTGCCATTGTGTGTGTGTGTGTGTGTGTGTGTGTGTGTGTGTGTGTGTGTGTGTGTGTGTGTGTGTGTGTGTGTGCGCGCGCATGGGTGTATGTCTGTGTGAGAAAAAGAAAGAAAGCAATGGTGAGAGGCAGGAGAGGAAGACAGCTCAAAAGATGAATTTGGAGAGAGAGAGAAAGAGAGAGTGAGAGAGGTCTGTCAAGACAGTGTCTCCTGACAGCTCCCAGCTTCAGTAAAGTTTAGACTTCCACCAGTGGGAGAGGTGGGTAGTGTGTGTGTGTGTGTGTGTGTGTGTGTGGATGACACATGGTGCTGCCAGGCAGGGTGCGATCGTCGTTACCCCCCGACTGTAAAGCCGCAGGGGGGCGGCGAGGGGGAGCTTGAGTGCTGCTGACCCAGCACTCCGGCTCGCTGCACTTCCTCACTCACACTCCACTAATTGATTTATGGCCCCCGCTCGCAATGTCACAGCTAACACCGCCGTGTGTGGCATCGCTTAAGACTAGAAAGTGTGCTGTGACAAAGGCCTGGTAACAACCTTGGCGCATTTTCTCAGTCACTCACCCCGCCTGCTGAATGGGTTAGAGTACCCAGGAGGATTCACATTTCGGTTGCAGAGCAAAGCAAGCATGCAAGCTATTTTCCTGTAAGGCAGTGTTGCTACAAGGTCGTGTTTCTGCTATGCTTGAAGTAATCTGCCCCGATTAATTATCTGCATCTCCGTTTTTTTTTCTTTCCGTGTCTCTCTATCTCTATCCCAAACATTCATGCTCTGTCCATCCTTCTCCCCTTCTTGCTCCCTCCTTCATCTGTCTCGCTACCTGTGTCTCTCTCAGGTGATCCGGCGCAGCGGAGAGAAGGAGAAGCTGCTGTGTCTAGTGCGCCACCGGGCAGGGCACCACTGTGCCAACGCCGTCATCATCATTCTCATCATGGCATGGGAGGGCGTGCCACGCTTCTTTGCCGATAAGCTCTATCAGGAGATCACTCAGACGCTGACCAAGTATGGCAACCCCACCAGTCGCCGCTGTGGACTCAATGACGAGTGAGTGACCGACCCCTACTTTGTGTACAGATGTTTACATTAGCTAAAACAGCACACATTGTTAAGTTGTTCTATTCCAGATATGTACAGAACTGTTGGATCTAGATGTTAGCTATTGATTTACAAATACATCTTGGAAGGATCATTCGTAATCCTTCATGCATATTTTCATATCAATTGAATGACATGAAGATGGAGCTGTAGCAAAATTATTTTTATGTGGGTGATTACCATGTGTGAGCTAAACTGCAAAGTGCCGATTGAAGTGAGTGCTGTTTCTCTTGGCTTCCAGTCGCACCTGTGCGTGCCAGGGGAAGGACTCTGAGACCTGCGGTGCTTCCTTCTCCTTTGGGTGTTCCTGGAGCATGTACTTCAATGGGTGCAAGTACGCCCGCAGCAAGCTGCCCCGCAAGTTCAGGCTGCAGGGAGACCGTCCTGAAGAAGTAAGGTTTTTAGTTATTCATCTGTTTTAGATTATTAGTGTGGAATGCATGTGTGTATGTTTGCCGCACCACAAATGAATTTCCCTCACGGGGAAAATAAAGTTCTCTTGAATCTTGAGGTATCAGCGAAAAGGCTAATAAGAATGTTTTCCCCTAAAATTTAGCATGGTACTTCTATGTGATGTTTTTGTCTGGTGTGCTAATGTTGAGTGTTTTGTGCAGGAGGGGGTTCTCAGGGACAACTTTCAGAGTCTGGCCACTCATGTGGCTCCTCTGTATAAGCAGCTGGCCCCTCAGGCTTACAGCAACCAGGTGAGGCAACCGATCTCATCATACTGCTGTCACATGCTAAGCTGTTATATTCATATCATGGCATTGGCAAAATATATTTTGGCTGGCATGTAGTGAATGAATATGCTATTGCTACCATAACATAAAGATGCAGTCAGCGATTGCACAGGAAGTCAAGTTTGTTTATGTTTATATTTAAATTTATTAGCAGACGTTTGCACAACACAACGTACATTATATTTTTAATCAAGGATCAAATGAAATACACCAGAGAGGTAGCTCACCCCTACCTTCAGTATTCCCAGAGAAACTCCACACAGGGTTTTGTTTTTGTTTGGGGTACAGGCTGCCCCTAGCCAATGGTTTTAACAATGGGTGGACCTATATATGTGCCTGTTTTTTTTTAAATCTGGGTATTCCTGAGGAGCTACAGTTAAAGCATTGTAAAGCATTGTTGCTGTGTTCTTACTACAACTATGCATTGCTACTGTATGAAGCAAGGTCATCTCAGGCTTGATGCTGTTCTATGGAAGGATGGAGGAATGAGGAAGCAGTTACACTTGTTTAGCCTGTTTTGCCACCTTAACTTGCTTAACCAGCCTGTGTTTGGACTATGGGAGGGATGTGGAGTACTTGGCATAGAACACACATGGAACATGAGTACCGATAGACATTCATGTGCAAACTGTGATATTCAAGCTATAAACCATTGCTCATGAGAGTGCAGCAAGCCAGTACAACCCTCCCAAAATATAGTTATTAATAAAATAGTTGTTGTAAGTCAGTTTGTTATTTGCTAAATCTGAATAAAACATAGATTAAGACTTACTGTAAGTGCATACATACATTCAGCCTGGTGACTTGCCAGAAAGGTTAGCACTGTCCCTGTATCTGATTATAAATGGCCAAGCCTTGGGTTGTTGTCTGGTGTCAAGGTGACTATGGTAATTCCTTGGTAATGTTGAGATAAAATTTTCTCTCAGAAACTAAATAAGGATGTGGCCACCCATTCTTCACAGGAACATGTATTTTTCCTCTGGCCTAAATAGGATGGCAGTGGTTTAGTTTGTCATTATGCACCTTATAATATTTTTCTACTGGATTTATGTTTTTAAAGGCAGCATTACCTCAGACCTATGTAACCCAACACAAAAACAGAGGATCAGAGAGTTCATGATATCAATATAAAGCTCACCAATGTATTCTGGTGGACACTACTGTAGGTACACTAGACTGAACTTAATTTACACTTTTACCTTATATTTTAAATACCTAACAATGCTTACTTTTATATATTACTGATGCTAATGTTTTTGCACTGCTGTGAGAATTGTTTGGTAGGAGCAGGCTTCACTGTGCTCACTGAAGAAGGCACTACACCGCCACACGCCTATGCAATAAACACTTGTGTATGCAAAGTGCAGCCTTTTTCCTTCTTTTTGCACTGCTGTGCAAATTCAAGTGGTACATTTCATTCAGGTAATAATTTCCTTTGCTCATTATCCTTTAGTGTCAGCATGAGAACGAGGCCATAGACTGCAGACTTGGACTGAAGGAAGGGAGGCCTTTCTCTGGAGTAACGGCCTGTATGGACTTCTGTGCTCACGCCCACAAAGACCAGCACAATCTGCACAACGGCTGCACTGTGGTAAATCATCTTCTCATTACCACTACTTATTATACAGCTCTTAGCAATGCACATAGAATGCTCCGTTGATTTGAATGGGATTTCCCAAAGTTCTACCATTTTCTTTAAAAATGTTAAGTTCTACCAGTTCATTATTTTTGTCTCAGGACCTAATGACCACTCTCAATGGCAATGAATTTTCATTCATAAGTGAAGGCAGACGGTTGATCATCTGTGTTCTAAAGAACGTTTGATTGAAGTTCAGCGTGTGTTGCGAACTATTTGTTTCTCAGCAAAAGCCACAATGAAACGGTAACAAATAAATGTAAAGAGACATATCATGGAGTTAATTTTTTCGTTTTGGCAAGTAACCGTATAATAAGCGGGATAATGTATAGAACACCGGTCATTATTGGGAAAATAAGTCCCTTCAAGCCGAAGCAAGACCCCTCCCCTGGCGTGTCGGGGTCCGGTTTGACCTGTCGAGACTTATTTCCCCAAAAATGACGGCGTTCATTATCCCTTACATACAGTATAGGTGCTCTCCGGTGTTTGGTGGCTAGTTATGCTAGTCTGCTAGTTTTGTGAACTACCTTGTTTGGTCAAGCAGCAAAGTTCTAGAGGAAACCCCCTCAAGCATAAGGACAATATGAGGTGCTTAAAGTTGCTTGCAATCCTTCTTTAGCCATAAGATCCCAAGACAAGTGTTTGTTGCCTAGCTGCTGAGTTAGCTTGTTCAGGTAAAAGCATCTCTCTGTTTACAACAGTCATAACAGCATAAGATGGCCTCTTCACATACCTTTAACTTGTCTTCACAGGTGTGCACTCTAACGAAAGAGGACAATCGGTCGGTGGGTGTGCTCCCCGAGGATGAGCAGCTGCACGTGCTTCCGCTCTACAAGGTCTCTAACACGGACGAGTTTGGCAGCGCGGAGAACCAGCGACTTAAGATGCAGACGGGAGCCATCCATGTGCTAAGCAACTTTCGACGTGAGGTGCGGAAGCTCCCTGAGCCTGCCAAGTCTTGCCGTCAGCGCCGGCTGGAGGCCAAGAAAGCTGCGATGGAGAAGAAGAAGGGTCCGAAGACGCCAGCGGAGACGCCAGAAAAGACTATCAAAACCGAGACGATCCACAGAGGATCCCCACACCCCCAACAAGGCAATAAAGGTAAGAATGCAAAGATTATAAATGGGAAACTGATGGTTTTGATTAGTTAGTTAGTCTTTAGGCAAGAAAAAGAAGAAATCAGTCTGCCCCCTTAGGAGATGATATCAGAGTTGCAATATGCCCATGCTGGTATTGTACAATAGGATCTGTAATGATTTTTTGAATGTAATGAAGCTTACACCAAAATAAATATATATGAATCTCATTCTATGCAAAGCCCAAAGAACTTGATTTATTAACTGATTAACTTAAGAACTGAAAATGATTAACTTTTTATCCCCTCTTTATCCCAGCAATCCCAAAACAAGAGATGAAGCCCAACATCAAAAAAGAGCCTGTAGATCGATACCATTCCTTTAATGGTGCTCTGCCACCGGGCTACCCAGCGCCAGGGAACGGCCAGGCAGCTGAGCCCTACGGGGGCATTAACAATGCCTACTCCTACCCTGGATACTATGCAAGAGGAGGCCTCCCTTCCAACAGCCAGACTCCTGCAGCAGCGCCCGTCAACGGCTTTCACCCCAATCTTCCAGCACTGCCCTACGGTTATTGCAACTACCCCCCCAAAGCACTCTTCCCCCCAGAGCTGATGGGCTACGAGGGCCGCAGTGGATCGTGGCCCAAAGGAGCAGCAGTAGCAGCTGGAGCCACATCCTTCGACCAGAAGCCAGACGTTCAAAGCCTGCAAGCCAGGCTGGGACATGCCTTCCCCGATCAGCCTGAGCGTCATGCAGAAGACCCAGCTGTCCGCGGCTACGTCACCCCCTCCAACACCCCTCAGCCCCACGGACGCCCGAGTCACACTCCCACTCCCCCGCCAGAGCCTCGCAGAGCCACGCCAGTAATTAAGCAGGAGCCCATGGATGTTCCGGTGTATGGCAACTGCAGGCCAGACGCAGGGTCCCAGAGCTGCCCAGGCACTCCCAGCACCACCCCACAGCCCCCTGAGAGTTGGCCTGGCCACAGGCCCAACGGCCTGATGTCCAAAGGCTGGGAGGGTCCGCACAGACCCGGTGCTGCCGACTCTCCCTTCACCCCAGATAAACAGATGCTCCACCAGAATCCCACCCATCACCCTCAACACGCGTACCCCCAGCAGCAGCAGCAGCAGCAGCAGCAGCAGCAGCAGCAGTGGAACCATTTCCATGGCCACAACACCCCCATGGCCTCCCCTGCTCCTTCTCCATCACCGTCGCTCAAGCAGGGCTTCTCTCCAGCTCCATCTCCTCACCCTACAACCCCACGCCACTGGGAAAGCCCATCCCCGAGTGGTCAGCCCAAAGTTTGGCCTGCTGGCTTCAGCACAGCTGTGAAACTGGAAAACCCCGCAGGAGGTTTCCCTGACAAAATGCTGTCTCAGGCGGGCGAGAGCCGGGGCTCCACTCCCCTTGGGCTCCAGGAGAAAGCTTGGAGGTCTGGCGGCGGTTCCGCTGCCGGCAGCACCCCTTCCCCAGCCCCTGAGGGACGTCTGTTCCCCGACGCCCTGCAGCGGCCGGACGCTCAAGGCTGCTGGACGCCCTGCAAGTCCGAGAGCGAGGCGGAGAGCCAGGGCGAGCGCGAGCTGGACGACGACGAGGTGTGGTCGGACAGCGAGCACAACTTCCTGGACCCGAACATCGGAGGCGTGGCGGTGGCCCCAGCACACGGCTCGGTGCTCATCGAATGCGCCCGGCGCGAGTTGCATGCCACCACGCCGCTCAAGCGGCCCAACCGCTCGCACCCGTCACGCATCTCCCTCGTCTTCTACCAGCACAAGAACCTCAACCAACCCTGCCACGGCCTGGCGCTGTGGGAGGCCAAGATGAAGCTGCTGGCCGAGCGGGCGCGCCAGCGGCAGGAAGAGGCCATCCTGCTCGGCCTGCCCCCAGAGGACATCAAGGTCTTCGGCAAGAAGCGCAAGTGGGCCTCGGGAGCGGCCAGTCCCAGCCCGGGGCCGGCCAAGGACAAGAGGGAGGGGGTCGCCACACGACTCGCTCCCACGCTCAACACCTCCTCGCTGATCACAGTGTCGTCCTACGCCTACACGCAGCTCACGGGGCCGTACAGCCGACTCGTCTGATCACAGCCGTCGTGTCGGAGGTGTTGTGGGTCATTTGGACTAGGTCAGGGATGGCATGAAGGAGTGCTGGACAGACATACTGGTGTCGTCGTCACCCTGCACCTCCTCCTGCTTCTTGTTTCAGCTCTTCAACCCCCTTCCAGTGCACCCAAACAGGTGGGTGATAGGCTGGGTGACATTGACTTGTTTGCTCTTGTATCTTTTTTTTTTTTACCTCATATTTGGTGGCAGTCGGGTTTATACACTTGACAGACATGCTGCCCATGGTGCTCTTCTTCTCTCTTTAATGAGAGGATTTCATTGTTCCCTCACCTTCATTGAATGACCCCCTAATTATTATTATGACTATAATTATCAATATTACAATTGCTATTGTTACTGTAAACGTCTATATTGCAGGTATTGTTGTTACATAATGAAGATGATTATTTTTTATTTTAATATTATTGTTCACTCATGTCGATATTAATATTTTTGACCTTTTTTAAACGGTCGTGTAAGAGTGACCTCGCTGTCACGTCTGATGAGTTTCTATTGTTTTTCTTTTTGGCCTTTTTCCCATCGGTCGACCTCTGAAACAGAAGAGGAACTTTTTTTTTTCCACGATGGCAAGACACAGGTGCGACTGCAAACTAAACTGAGAAAGATGTAGACCTCTTTTGCTTAAAACAATAGAAGGCATCAAGGATTAACACAAGGCTTCAAGGTGAAACTAACAAACGAGGAAAATGAGCATGTGACCAAAACAGAGAGGGGGGAAGTCCTGACGTGGCACCACCGGAAGAGGGTGCCTTGTCTGTGCCTCAGCCAGCCTAACGACGGAGATCCCAAAAATCTGCTTCCTAGAGTAGCATTCGCCCCTCTCCTCTCCTCTCCTCTCCTCTCCGGTGCTTCTTCATTGTGTTTTCCAAAAGGGCGAATCCCCCACGTGCTGCGCTGGCCTACAACTGAAGCTGGGTGCTCTCTTTCACAGCTGATTTGCAATCAGGCACATCTACAGGCAGACGCAGGGGTCTTAAATGTGGAGCCGAGGGAATGAGCAAGGGTCTCATGTCCCTCCAGTGAAATGGTGCTTGTATGGTTCTCTCTTCGGTGCTGCAGCAGCGTCTGTTGATGGCCTACTGTCATTCATGACTCACACACATGCACGCACACATTCTCATACACAGTCACTGATACACATACACAAACACACCGCCAGACACTCCCTTCTGAGCACTGCACGTGGAATTGTAGAGGAGTTCTCATTTTCGGTCCTGCCTTTTCGAGCCAATGGGACGAGTGCTGGGGTTTGGTGCTAATAGGGGTCGGTTTTCTTTCCTCTCATCAGAGAGGGAGGCATTGTCTCCCCTGCCCCCCCTCTCCTCAGACCCTCACTGGAGATTTAGGCAGAGGCCAAGCATGACATCAGCGAAGCATGACATCTCAGCTCTCCGCTTTAAGCCTGTGTGCATGAGTGTGTGTCTGTCTGTGTCTTTCAGATGAGTTTGTGTTGTGCTGTGTGTATGACTGAGTGCTTGTGACTCTCTGTGTGTACGTGCGTGTGTGTGTGTGTGTGTGTGTGTGTGTGTGTGTGTGTGTGTGTGTGTGTGTGTGTGTGTGTGTGTGTGTGTGTGTGTGTGTGTACATCTGTCAGGAGGATAGTGAGGGCTACAGCTGGTTTTGCAGGGGGCTGGACACTGCATGGTGCTTACCGCCAATAGGGACCTTGGTGCTCATTCGGTAGTGAGAAGCTCTCTATACCTCATGTTGTAGAGTCACTGGTCACTAGTCATAGCATGCTACAAACATGCAGATGCCTCAGAGCGAATGCTTGCTGCCTACATACACGTTGTGATCTTTTTTTATTATTATTATTTATTATATAATAATAATGATTATTCTTATTGTGGTTGTTTTTTCCATTTTGTTTTTAATGTTTCATTTTAACTAAGAGAAATTGTACATAGAGAAGAAAAGATTTTATAAAAGCACTTTTAATCCTGATTTTAATTGAGAAAAAAAAAGCGGATTATGGATAACTTGAAACATAGTTTTTGTTTTAATGGAAGTTTATTGGGAGAGATAGAAATGTAAATATTTAAATATTTAGGTAAGATTATTTAACTGGTGAGGTGTCACGACTACACCATGAATGATTCCGGGATTTCTAGTCAACAATTGTCAGTATGTCAAGCCCTTCAAACAACAGTAAAAGACAACCTGATGTGTTTGGTTTGTAACATGTATACCTTATACTGCTGTCCTGCTCTTCATATGTACTGTACTACACCAATACCTCTAACACAAACCGCTCCCTCTCCTCAACAACCCTCTTTATGAACCAGGTAACAAAACTCCTGTTTAAAAAAAACTCCAGACTGTTTTAGGATGATAGTGAATAATGAGAAATAAATGTACACATAGTGAAGAACTGCTCATTCTTTTTATATTTAAAAAAACAACAAAAAAAAAAAACAATTCACAGCGGTTATGTTGGAATCATGAATCATAAATTGTATGACCAGAAGAACAGTCCTTCCCCAAAAGTCGATATGGCTGTGTGGCCGTGTGTTTTTATCGCCCGACACATTCTCAGATCAATCTCCCCGTCCCGTTGCAGCACTTTCTCTTCATGACCAGTTTCCTTAATGGACACACTCACTCTCCACCAGATTTTTAAACCATGAAACCTTTTTCAGAGTTTGATGTAAACATTAACAGCAACAGTACAACAACGGACATTTTGTTAGCGTCAGATATTTTGACCGCTGTTTAGACTTATTTGTGCATGAGTATCCCCTCTTTTGAACACCCATTTTTTACTTTCCTCTCCATGAAAGGAGATGGAAGAAAGGATTAGAAAGAAAACGTGGGATCATGCAACAGAAAGGTCTCTCCTAAAAAACAATTGTGTTGAGGCCCAGAACTATGGTGCTAACTCTGGAGTTCACTGTGGAATAATGGGAAAGAACTTAGAACAATTTGTGTTTTTCGTAAGTTTGTTTTTGAGCTCTTAAAATGAAAGGTGAACAGTTGTTTGCATTTCTAAGTGTGCTATAGGAATTGTCTATGGTGCTGATCTTATTTCTAAGTAAAATTAATGGAAACGTTTGTCACATGTGAATCAAAAACACTCATCACTATGAAAAGCACTCTTTCCAAGATACTGTCTGTCCACAATTACTAAATATGGTACTTGAAGAAGACTTTGAATGCCTAATTACATTTTGCAGACCCGTATGCTATTGAAGAAAACAGACTGTTAGACAAAGAAAATTGTTCTAGTGAATTAGATACAGAACAGAATTGGACATGGAAAAAAAAAACTTTTTAGAGTGTTACCCATAACTTTTTATTTTTTATGTATCCACCCACACTCACACATACACTGTCACACTTTCTCCTAAATGATGTAGTGTGCCCCCTCCCTCTCGATTCTTAGAGGAGTCATGGTCAAAGCTATGATCATAACCTATAATACACAGATATACATAAGAAAACTGGCAGCTACATTCCTTTATGGGTTAAAGATTGTTCTTGATTCTGTTTTTTATTTAATGCCAAGTATGCAGTATGTATAAAAGTGTTTTCTTTTTGTTCGGTCTCTCTCATTGTAGCTGTGTGGTGTATTAAGTGAATATATAGTGTATGTGGTTAAACCCACAATATTGTTTTATGTTCTACAATAATGAGTAAAAAAAAGAATAAAAATGAAAATTTAAAAAGAAAGAATTGCTGTTGTGTGTTTGTCTTTGTTCAAAATTGAATATATCAAAAGAAACTAGAAAATGCAATTTCAGGAAATTACCAGTGCATGAAAATGCAAAACATATGGTGTGAAATATATTGTTAAAACAGATGATGTGCTAATTGGCAACCAACATGATGAGGTTTAATATAGTTGAAATGACTGAACTAGGTAGATGAGGTTTAATATAGTTGGAATGACTGAACAGATAGGTGGATAGTTTAAAAGGTTAAATTATTTGCTAGGTAGACGAGGTTTAATATAGTTGGAATGACTGTACAGTTAAATAGGTGGATAGTTTAAATGGTTAAATTATTTGCTAGGTAGATGAGATTTAATATAGTTGGAATGACTGAACTAGGTAGATGAGGTTTAATATAGTTGGAATGACTGAACAGTTAAATAGGTGGATAGTGTAAAAGGTTAAATTATTTGCTATGTAGATGAGGTTTAATATAGTTGGAATGACTGAACTAGGTAGATAAGGTTTGATATAGTTGGAATGACTGAACAGTTAAATAGGTGGATAGTTTAAAAGGTTAAATTATTTGCTAGGTAGATGAGGTTTAATAGTTGGAATGACTGAACTAGGTAGATGAGGTTTAATATAACCTGGCCACCTGGCCTAGGACTCCAATTGCTTAACGGCAGTCTTAATAGAGCCATATTGTATGCTTAAAGCCTGAGACAGTATATAGTTTAAAAAAATGTAGATAGTGTAATGGATGTTGATGGCAGATTGTTTAATGGATGGATGGATAGTTTAATGGGTTTGAATGGTTTGAAGAGGATGAATGGATAGAAAGTTGGATGTATCCTTGTAGAATGGAGAGACACAGAGAGAGTTGGCCTAATTCAGCAGAAAGCAGTCGATACAGGTGCAATCAGTTGAACTGATTCTTTGATGGGGCCTAGATGAGCAGCTGGAAGTTGATACAGGTGCAAATCAAGTTAATTAGTCCATTGTGATGTCATTTTAATTTTATAAAAGTTAATAATTAATAGTTTAAAAAGTATAAAAGTTACAAAGATGAAAAATACAATGCCCCCCCCATGTCCCCATGTCCTAACATAGTTTGAATGACCTTAAGCGGTTGAAGCTGCATTAACTGTTTGAATGAAGTTTTTTCATGCACTGTAATAATAAGAAGGTTGGAAGAACTACAGTGCATTTTCATGCACTGTGTTAGAAGAAGAAGAAGAAGAAGAAGAAGAAGAAGCCTAGGAAGAACAGTACAGTGCATTTTCATGCACTGTAATTAACAAAGAAATGGAAAGGAAACCCATTACATTCTGTATTCTGTCTAACCAATAGTTCTAGAATGTGAAGTATAGCTGATAGAGGGAGAGCAGCTTCACAGAAGAGATCTTCTGACGGCAAATTTGAGGAAAAGTTGGTAAACCACCCTTCTTACCTAATTTGAGGGTGCTGATTCTGAATATTTTGTTTACCAAGCTCAATTCTGAGTTTTAAGCTGCATATTCAGCATTTTAACATAAAATAGTGTTTTTTTGCTTATTTGTCCCTAAATTGGGTTTATTTCAGAAGTAATCACTAAAACCAAATAAAAGTGTTCTCTAAATACATGTTTGAGCATTTAAGAAGCTATGCTATATTTTATTAACATATTTAATGGGAACATGATTACAGTTAACATGTAATAAACTCGAAAATTCTAATCAAAACACAACCATATTTTTTATTGCTAACATAGTGAGTCACTCATGTGGTGTTCAATGCATTTCATCACAATAACAAGTTGCACAGATAACCTTCAACTCAGAGTTGCACAGATAACCTTCAACTCATTGAGAAGCATCACTTGGTGGTAGAGCCTCCGATCCTTGACGTCTAGAAAACAGAGTGGTTCTGGCATATAGTGTTGTCACGATACCAAAATTATGACTTTGATACGATACCTGCCATAAATATCTTGATACTCGATACTGAAACGATATCCAAATCCTAAAATATCTGGAAAAGAAAGGACGCAGGCCTCCTCCAAGTGTATTGAGTCATTTGTGTTGAATTTGGTGCACTTTTGGTCAATTCTGGGTTTTAAACTTCTAAACTACATAATTATTATTTTTGTAGTCAGTAAAATAGTAGTTTGTGTGTGATTGTTTGTTATAGCTCATTTATATTTTGTGGTGTTTTGGCAATAAATTACCTTTAAAGGTCCACATTCCATAAAAGATGGGGCAGTATACCTCCAGAAAATGAGTTGGTCTACCCTAGAGTAACAACCGAGACACGTGTATTGCAGTTTGACTGGCTGTTATGTTGCCCGCATACCGCCTCCCATGGCCGAAACTGGTATTGTGACACCTGTCGGGCTGTGGCTAGTAATTTAGCATGCTAATTCAGGTTGATATCTCTGCAGCACTATACCTTGTCATTTTTTTTAATGACACCATTGCCCTTATTTCTTCTCATTCTTTTTATGTGTGTAGCTCATTTTTTTGATCAGGCTAGATCAAGGTCAGTGTTCAAATTACTGCATGCAAATCACTTATCACTTAGAGCCTAATCTTTAAGCCATCTGATGTAGGCTACCCTAGGCCTTCCCGTGTTTATGGGATTTCTTTGACAGTTGCAAAGGGAAAAAAAGTGAAGAAAGTCCTCTTAGCTCCCAGACAGTGTAATTTAATAAGTATGTTTCAACCACTCAGGTCTTAATCAGAGGCCTACTCCATTATCTGTTGCAATATGTGTGTGCATTCCTACATTAGGTTTATTTCTTTGATAGTTAACATCATTTGCTACCAAACAACAAATACCAATACGAAAGTTTCTCACAAACTTTCCTGCATACTTCTTAAATGTGCTGCAGTCAGATGGGTGTCCTAAAGACATAACTAGATCTTGAGAATCTATTACCAGTGTTGAATGAGCAGTTTTTGCAGTGATCACTACTGGACATTCCACATCGCTAGACAGCACCTGAGTGAGGATAGACTTATTTTCACTTCACAAATAACCATCGCTATCTGCAATAGCTACAGGGACATTAATCAGTTCATAGCTGAGGATTTGTCCTAGGTCCACTTTCCTTTCAGCATCATATTTAGTAATGATGCACTGAGAATGTTTCTTTTTGTTGCACTATAAAGGATATCTTGTCTAAATTCTTTGCAAATAATGCAATCTCCATAGCACTCTTCAGCACTCCTCAAACATGCACACTCTTCCATTTTTCTGCATGGCTGGAATTTGAATGATAGGAAAGAGATGTTTTAACTACAGTGTAAATCCTCTGTAAAGACTGACAACTGTTCATGATAGTTAGTGACAAAGGACTTTCTACAGAAAAATAAGCAGTCACCTACTATTCTATCAATTTATTATCAAGGAATCTATTTTGTTTCTAAATGTCATACTGAATCTTTATATTTTAATTTTAGCTTATTTTCATTTGCTACTTGAAGGTCATTGGGATAATTCCTGTCCTGTCCTACAACATATCTGATACACAAAGAGTATTAATGCTTTATATTTTTGCAATTCCTATGATATCTGATGGCAAAACCAAAAAAGTATGTGAATTATGCTAATTATGCTAATTAGCAAGCTTAAAACTCAAAATTGAGCTTGGTAAACAAAATATTTGAATTCAGCACCCTCAAATTGTGTGAAATAGCCCCTTTACCGACTTTTCCTCAAATTTGCCAACATGACTTTTTCTGAATGTTTGTTAGCTATCTGCTCTCCCTCTATGATGTATACTGTATATCTATTAATTACACTTTTTTTATTCTATTAGAGGAGTAGGCCTATGCAGCTTTTATTATCAGAAATATCAGAATGACAGTTAAGTTGTATAGGTACTACACAGCAAATAATAGTGTGTAGCTCTTTAAGGTATCCGTTTAGCACTAAACCAACTGATGCCACCTTGCTGCGATACTCGGTACTGCAGTCACTAAACTACAGCTTCTAAGGAATAAATCAACCAACACTTTTTCACAATTGCTAAAACACTAAACCATTCTCTGAACCAAATGCTCAGTTGCCTGAACAGATTTAGCGAATCAATGGCAAAACCATAAACAGTGTTGACACAATTTGCAGATCTCATTGATTCATTGACTCTGAACACATTCTGCACTGTGATGCACTTGTGATGCATAATGGTAACCAAGTGGCAAAAAGTAAACACAAAGAAAGCACAGATGTCAAAAGTTAAACACAGCTACTCAAAATTGATCACACTTGTTTCAAATGATGTGACACAACCAATATAAGCTAATTCAAAGTGCAAAGAGATTGCTGAACAGTGCAGGTTCATCAACAAGACAGAAATGAATGAGGCATATAGATTATAGGCTGTACATTGTACAGTAATGTACTTCTCATTTACAGTGCTGCCTGTCTTTTCCAGTATACAGTTTTTCACAATTGTTAAAACACATTTTTCAAAACACAAACCCCCCATTCTCAATACTTTATTTTTACTGGATTTAAAGTAAATGCTGAATCCACTGAGTTCTGAAATCTTCTTGTTTTGTTTTGGTTTGGGTTTTTTTCTCGATTGCTTTAAAGAAACTGGGATCCACTTGGTCTTCAGGAAGACCTTTGCACAGCAGAAGTCATCTCTTGTGAATGTGTTCACACGTTTTCATTGGGTTACCACATTTCTCACACCCTTTTGCAAAACAGTTAAGACAGATGTTGTGATATCCTAGGTTTTAGCAGAGACTTTCTAATGTGGAGACACAGCACTCAAAAAATACTCCATAGAAATGCATGGGGCTAGTTTGTCACGCCAATATGGCCGTTGTCTACACATATCCCACCCCGTCCTCGGCAAAACGTCGACATGTAAATACATTGAGCCAATCATGTGGTGTGATGTGAATACATTGAGCCAATCATATGGTGTGTTGTGAAGACATCGTGCCAATCATGTGTTGTGATCTCGCCGCTGGAGCAAGATTGGTGTCATGAAGCCTTGCGCACGCGCAGTTCGACCCAAAGACTGTGCCCGATGAGTGCCCATAAAACGTTGGTATATGGCCGCCGAGTGGAGGGACTTGCCTAAAAGGACTTTGGTTTTAGTGTCAGAATTATTTAGGAGTTGCCCAGTAGATGGCGCTCCAACATTAATTATAGTGTTTGGGTACCGTTAAGCTAACGTAGAGGAAGTGTGCGATTCTACATGAGTTAGAAGCATAGCAGAGTCCGATGTGGTCACCTGTATAACCGTTAAAGATTAAAAATACTTCACAGTCTACAGTGAGACAGTTTGTTTGTACGAAGTTATTCCATCTTTTTGGCGACGAGGATTTAATCGCTGAGGTGGAGGCTTGAAGATTGAAATGCAAATCAGACGTGAGTGCTGCAGTGTGGGATTGCTAACAAACTGAGGGAGAAACAACGTGACTTGAACTGTTAAGAGAGAGAGAGAAATAACGGAGGAAGAATGGCTACTATTGGCACGCTAGCGGCGTTTGATGTAAAAAATCAGACGTGGGAGGAATACTGTGAAATAATGGAGCAGTTCTTTGCGGCCAATCAGATTAGCGACCGAGATAGACAAAGAGCCATACTCATAAGTGTCGTTGGGCCAACCACATACAGTTTGATGAGGAGCCTCATAAGCCCAGATAAGTCAAAGGACAAAACTTATCAGCAACTGGTGGCATTGTTAAAAAATCACTTTCATCCAAAGCCTAGCGAAATTGTACAATGATACAAATTTGATTCACGCACTTTTCGAAACCAGAAGAATCTGTAATGGAATATGTAGCAGAGCTCGCGCCGCTAAGCGCAGGATTGCAACTGGTAACAAGTTACAGCAAATGTTGAGGGACAGGCTCGTGTAAAAGGGATCAATGATGAGCGCATTCAGAGGCGTCTGCTGTCAGAAACAGAGTTAACTTTTGACAAAGCTGTCCATTCGCGGTAGCAGTAGAGACTGCAAACAAAAATGCCCAGGATCTGAAAAATCCAAGTGCGTCCGTGAAATGTATTAAAACAAAGAAAGGTACACCGGAGTCTAGTGCTTTCAAAGAAGCAGGGAATGAGTGTTATCGGTGCAAGGGAACCAGACACAATCACGGCAAACTGTAAATTCAAACAAGAGAAATGTCATGCGTATGGTAAAGTAGGACATATTGCAAGAGCGTCGCGGTGGAAAAAACACACTGAATCAGGGAAGCAAAGAACATGGTCATGTAGAGAGAAAAGAAGTGGGGCATCATACCACCCTAGTGTTAATTTCGGTCAGGCGAGGCGAATATGTTCGCCAACAACCTTTTTTTTTCATGACTAAGATGAATGATGACAGGACCTGAAACACTGACTAAGACTATCTTAAGAATTATTGTTGATAAAAAAAGGCTCTAAAATGTTTTGCATGAAATAAAAACTAAGATAAAATCTCTCTTCATTTTCATCTACAAAATGAGTAGACAGAATATCTACTGTTACTATTCGAATAAGTTCATTGCATGAAGTTTCTGTTGCTGCAACCCTGTGGCTGCAACACGAAACTACATGGAACAAGAACACTGGAGATTTTTTTGCCAGAGTTAGCAAGCTAACTACCTAAACTTTATGACAATTACATACCCAGAAGTTGAAGCTTTTCTCATACAAATTAACATCCCCAGAATGTCCATACGAAAATGTTCATCATGTAATGTCAACTATTTTTAGACTGATGATGCAAAGTTTGCTAGATGAAAATATGGAATGGGAAGCTATGGCTAAGATGAAGAGTCTGTTTGGGGAATGTGTTGTGTTTGTTTGGGCGAGCCATCTAAGCCATCCGACATTAATACTTTGGTCACGACAGTGTTTCTCAAACTTTTTCAGTTTCAGGACCATAAGCCCTAGTCCTCTTCACAGTTATAATTAGACACTATAGGCCTACTCACTGAACCACCTTATTGTCAAATTCATACTGTATGATTTAAACTGGCATATCTTACATAGACAGTGTTGCAGAACTGTTTTTTACATACAAGTTGGAAATATTGTAAACAAATCTATATTATATTTTACCCGCCCCCAAACACTAGTGATTTCCCTGACCACACTTTGAGAAACACTGGTCCAGTGGTCCAGAAAATTTTACTGTCTATGGTCAAATCCCAGCCGAAGCTATAACTGAGACTTTACCTGTGCATGTAAACATACTGACTGACAAAAAATCAGAATGAGTAATTATAACAGGCAACCCTATTGTTGGAAAATTGAGATGTGTGAAACACTATTTGACTCAAATGGTAATCAGAAATAATTTGTTATAAAAAAAAGACTAAAATGTGTTGACTAAAACTGACTAAGACTAAGATACCTTTAGTTTTCTTTTGACTAAAACTAGACTAAAATGACGAGACTTTTAGTCGACTAAAACTTGACTAACAAAAATGATACTTGAATGACTAAATATGACAAAGACTAAAAAGGACATTTAAGTCACAAGACTTAAGACTAAGACTAAATTAAAATAGGTGACAAAATTAACACTAGTTCGCACAATGTGCATGAAAGACAGGACACCAGTGAAAGTGATAGCTCAGGCGAAGAGACACACTGCATTGCATGAAGTTTCGATTAGGCCAAATGAGCGATGTACATTTAAGAAGAGTAGACCCCTACATGGTTGAGATGAAAATTAAAAAGGTGTTTGTTTGAAATAGACACCGGCTGCAGTCTCAATGAATGAAACATAACAAAGCTGTGGAAAGATACAAAATGCCCCAAAGTGAAGCCAGTGAAAATTCACTTGGGGACTTATACAGGCAACCCTGTTAAGGTGATAGGAGTTGCATCAGTCAGAGAAGCAAAGCTGCACCGCGCTGCCTTTGGTGGTTGAAGGAACGGCAACAGCTTACTAGGGCGAGCTGGTTGGAGAAAATCAAAATAAATTGGAAAAAATAAAAAGACAGCCGCAAAGCCTGTGATTTACAGCATATGAAAACAGAGACAAAAACACTACAGCAAGTGTTAAGCGAACATGAGAACGTGTTTAAAGAAGAATTGGGCACGCTGAAAGGCACCAAGGCCACTATTCACGTTAAGGTTAACGCAGTTCCTCGTTTCTTCCGCCCCCGGTCAGTCCCATAAGCCATGCGGGCCAAGGTTGAGGAAGAAATAGACAGGCTGTTGAAAAAAAAATAATCACACCGGTGAAATGGGCAGAATGGGCTGCACCTGTCGTTCCCATCGTGAAACCGGATGGACATATAAGACTGTGTGGAGACTACAAGCTGACCGTAAATACGGTGTCGTCACTAGAACAATATCCAATACCCCGGGTGGAAGATCTATTCACAGCGCTGTCAGGCGGAAAACAATTCTCTAAATTAGATATGAGTCACGCATACCAATAAATACTCATGGATGAAGAGTCTAAGAAATACTTGGTAGTTAATACACACAGAGGGCTGTTTACATACAATAGACTCCCATTTGGAGTTGCTTCCACTCCCGCCATTTTTCCAAGAACCATAGAAGGTCTCTTAAGAGGGATTCCACGAGTGGCAGTATACCTTGATGACATACTCCTGGAGTGGAGTGGATGAGGCAGACCACCTGAGAAAGCTGGAGGAGGTTTTAACTAGGCTGGAAGAGGCAGGATTGCGTTTAAAAAGGAGCAAATGCACGTTCCTACAAGAGGAAGTGGAGTATCTGGGACATAGGGTGGATGCTCAGGGGCTTCATCCTGTGAAGAAAAAAGTGAAAGCCATCATGGAGGCGCCCCCTCCCACGAATGTCACTGAACTTAAATCGTATTTAGGTTTATTAAACTACTACAACAAATTTCTCCCCAATCTGGCAACCCTGTTGGCCCCTCTACATGAACTCTTACGGCACAATGTGCACTGGAAATGGCACAAAGAACAGGAAGAGGCCTTCCAAAAGTCTAAAGCCTTACTGAACTCGGCAGAAGTGTTAGTCCATTACTCGGCTGACCGAGATTTGATCATGGCATGTGATGCTTCACCTTATGGGGTAGGTGCTGTTTTATCACACCTGATGGAAGATGGCAGTGAATGTCCTTTGGGGTTCATGTCACGAACACTGTCACCTGCTGAAAAGAGGTACTCACAATTAGACAAAGAGGGATTGGCAGTTATATTTGGTATTCAGAAATTTCACAAATACCTTTATGGACGAGCGTGTACAATCTACACAGATCATAAGCCATTGATCTCTCTCTTCAATGAAAAAAAACCCATACCACAGATGGGGTCCCCAAGAGTTCAAAGATGGGCTGTGCATTTGAGTGCCTATGAATATAACATAGTGTACAAACCAGGAAAACAGAATGCAAATGCTGACGCATTATGTAGGCTGCCTGTGTCTGAAGTAGTGCGTGAGGAAGCGAAAGAGCCTTGATGATGGATCTTCCGGATGATACACTCATAGACACGACTCAGATTAAGCGCTGGACAGCGAAAGACGTGATATTGTCCCAAGTACATTCTCACGTGCTGAAAGGGTGGCCGACAGAGGTAGATTCCAGTGTAAAGCCATTTTATCAGTGAAGAATGGAACTAAGTGTACGGGACGGATGCGTACTTTGGGGCACTAGAGTAATTATACCCACCAAAGTTAGAGAAAAAATTCTAAAGCTGCTGCACCAAACCCACTCTGGCATGTCAAGGATGAAAGGACTGGCTCGATCGTATGTATGGTGGCCTGGAATGGATCAGAATGTTGAGAGGGAAGTGATGTCATGTGAGGAGTGTCAAAAACACCGCAAGTCACCACCCCCCGCGCCGTTACATCCTTGGGAGTGGCCAGAGTCGCCATGGTCAAGGATCCATGTGGACTACGCAGGGCCCTTCCAAGGTGAGATGTTTCTGTTGATTGTGGATGCGTACTCTAAATGGCTAGACATCTACCCAGTGAAGACGTCCACTTCCCAGGTTACTATAGAAAAGCTAAGGCAGAGTTTCAGTGTTTTTTGGATTACCAAAAATATTGGTGTCTGACAATGGAACGTGTTTCACAAGCGCTGAATTTGAGTCCTTCATTAAACAAAATGGCATCAAGCATGTGAGGTCAGCACCATTCCACCCTTCTTCGAATGGGCTGGCAGAGAGGGCGGTCCAAACTTTCAAAGAGGGGATGAAAAAGATGAAAAGGTGATTCGGTGCAAACCAGGTTGTCAAGATTTCTGTTCAGTTACATTATCCGCCTCATGCGACAACAGGTCTCTCACCGGCAGAGTTGATGATGCCACGACGACTCCGATCTGTTTTTGACCTGCTGCTGCCAGACATGAAATCAAAAGTGCAGGAAAAGCAACTGAAACAAAAACAGGCCCATGACACAAGCAAAAGACTGAGTTTCTCACCAGGGGATAAAGTGTTCATCAGAAACTACTCTAAATGGATCCCTGCTGTCATTCAGGATGCCTCTGGTCCAGTGTCATATACTGTCATCATTGGAAGTGGCCAAACAATGAAGAGGCATGTGGATCAAGTGAGAGCCAGATTGTCTGACACTGTGCCAAATCAAGAGCCTGAGGGAGAATTGGAGCTGTTGTCAGGTCTGGATGGTGCTGTGGGCTCTGAGGCAACAGGGACGGCAGAGACAGAAGAACAACCTGTGAGTGAGCCGGATCAGCAGTCTACATCAGGGGTCGAAGTTCCACCAGGTCCACCAGTGGTCACAGAGGTGCGACTCTCAGAGCGGGGGAGACGGTCACCTCCGCATCTAAAAGACTTTGTTAGATAGAGTGAGATCTTTTCCAGGAATAGAGCAACAATGCGCTCTGATCTCACTGGAAGGACGTACCTTCATAGTTAGGAACTTGTTTAAAAAAAATAAATAAAAAAAGAAAGATTTTGAAATGTTGAAATGTTTATGACCTTTGTATTGTTGACACCTGTTTAAACTAGGAGAGCATGTGACACAGGCCTTAAGCATATAATGAGTTTTTCGCTTAAAGGTGGGGGAGATGTGATATGCTAGGTTTTAGTGTCAGAATTATTTAGTAGTTGCCCAGTAGATGGCGCTCCAACATTAGTTATAGTGTTTGGGTACCGTTAAGCTAAGGTAGAAGAAGTGTGCGATTCTGCATGAGTTAGAAGCATAGCAGAGTCCGATGTGGTCACCTGTATAACCGTTAAAGATTAAAAATACTTAACAGTCAAAGACCCCAAACTCTATTGGTTTCCCAGTGCTAAACAAAAGGAAAACATCTATTCAGAGGTGGTAGAGATTCCTTCCATAATTCTTCAATTCATTATCCATAAGACAGGGCTCTTCAATTGGCGGCCCGCGGGCCGGATCCGGCCCGTGAGGTCATTTGTACTGGCCCTTTAAAAAATTTTTAATCTTTAGCAAGTGCATGTGCTGTTCTCCACTGTTGCATCTCTCGCTCGCTTTAGTCCTGCAGCCACTGCACCTCAGCCCATTGCACAAGTTAGACTACATTACAATTCATTACATTTGTACGTAAGTTGAACTTAAGTTCCATCTTAGTTTAGTTTCAACCTAAATTGGCACTACGTTGGAGTTTATGAACTACTAATATTTAACAGGTTGCACCACACAAAAAGTTTCTGTCAACAATATCACAAAAAACCACTGGCACAATTTCTGCAAAACTTGGTGAAAAGGTGGAGCAGATCCGACTCAAATGGAATTTCAAAGTATTTCTATATAGTAGCCTGGCTATTTTTTTTTATAGCGATAGCTTAAAAGAAAAACTTGGAGTCTCTCTGTGTCCATTTAGTGAATAATGAATTTGTGCGTAGCCTAGGCTATGTCCTTCATTTCTTCACGTCTTACAACATAAACAAATGCAATGATAGTCTAGTGAAGTCAGAAATGAGCCTATAGGCCTCTTGGAAATTGTGGCATGTTACATTAAATGTTACTACAGTTACAGTTAATGCAGGGAGGAAGTGGAACCCAGAGCAGGCAGTTAAGCAAGCTCAATCAGCATTGAAGCATAGGGATATAATGGGCCATGTGCAGCACGGGCGGGGGGGTCTAGGGGTGGGCATGAGTAAACCCTTGTGGAGTAAGGCTTCTGCAGGAGAAAAGAGGAAAATGGTAGTGGAGGAAATGCATAGACAGGAGGAGGCTGTAAGATGTACTAAGGCAGTGTCGCAGGCAAAACAAGGGCAGTGGGTGAACTGGGAAGGGGTGGAAAAAAGACGGATTAAATGGAAAGATCTATGGGGCATGGAAGCTGGTAAGATCAGATTTATGTTAGGTGCTACATATGATGTGCTCCCATCTCCCAAGAATTTAAGTCAATGGTTTGGTGAGGATGATAAATCCTCCATATCCTATCAGGGTGCAAGGTAAGTCTCACCCAGGGGCGGTATACGTGGCGTCATAACCAGGTATTGAAATGTGTGGCAGCGGCAATAGAGGATAAAAGGAGAGAAAGTCAATTCATTAGCAGCTAGTAAAGGGGTAAGGCAAATTAACTTTATGCGTCAGGGGATAAACCTTGTTCCTTGAAGGCCAGGTGTAAAACCGGCCAGTTGAAAAATGGCGGGCTGGGAAATGAAGGTTGATCTTGGCCAGCAGATGGCCGGTACCTCCACATAATTCTATGGTCGGTTCAGAGAAGATAGTTTACTTCATTCTACTCACTGTTCCTTCAGAAGACAGTTTGGAAGTGGCCAATGAACTCACTAGAGCTAAATACACTGAAATAGCAGAGGAGGCAGCCAAGCGAGGTTGGAGTGCACGATTAAGGCCTATTGAAATCGGTGCACGTGGGTTTGTGGCCAGATCTGTTATTGGCTTGCTGTCTGAATTGGGCATTTGTGGTCGAATAAGGCAGGTGGTTAGTAACATGTCTTTAGCAGCAAAACGGGCAAGCGAATGGTTGTGGGTAAGGAGAAGTTACCCTTCCTGGGACGCAAGCTAAGGTAAGCTAACTGGCTCATTTGTTTTGTGTTTGTTATGGACTGTGCCTAGGTTGATGGTACTTGGCTAAGGTTTTTATGGTTTATGGTTCAGTCCGCATCAGCGGGGCGGACCCACCTAGCCAACTTAGACCAAGGTTGGTTAAGGGTATTTGGATGTTTGTTGTGGTAATATGGTGGCAGCATGGGGCGTAAGCTAACAGGCTAATTTGTTTTGTGTTTGCGATGGGGCCTAAGCTAACTGGCTAATTTGTTTTGTGTAACTTCTTTTGTTTGTGATGGGCTGTGCCTAGGTTGATGGTTGGTTGGCCAAGGTTTTTTATGGCTATGGTTCAGTCCACATCAGCGGGCGGACCAACCTTGACCATGCCTGGGCTGGTTAAGAGTATTTTGGGTATTGGATATTTCAATGTGGTAATATGGTGGCAGCATGGAGGGGAGTGTCTCCAGGAAGCTGGTTTCACTGTTAAGCCTTCATGAGGTGTCGTGGGCCTAACTTAACGAAACATCTGTGAATGAGGGTGCCCACTTGATAACCCCAATGACATGCCGCATACTATATACTGCTGTTGGATGGGCCATTTGTATTGTGTTTGTGACCATTTGTTGGCGGATTTGTGGGTAGTGTGCTTTTTTAAAGTTAAACTTGAGCAGGGGCTTCTGAATGTGTTTTTACCTTGGATTTTGGCACAAGGGATTTTAACATCTAATCCTGTGTATTAATGTAATGCGCACTCAATTGCGACTCAATAGGCTAAACGTTTTCATTGTCATCGTGAACTATGACGATGACCATGTTCAGTAGGCTATGTTTTCATTTATTCAAGCAGTGACATTTGGTTTAATGCATGGGGTAACGTGACGTGCGTCAGAAAAAAGATGGGCCTGTCCCTATCAAAACATGTTAAAATGGTATGATTAGCAACCAGAAAGAAAAACAAATCCCGGGGGAGACACCCCCGGACCCCCGTGTTATTATTAGGCTATTATGACTGGCCTGCCCCCACTGCTAAAGAAAATCTAGAGGTCACGGTCATCTAATTTAAATGGTGGGAACGTCAAATGTAACAAGTAGGCCTATAAGTCAGAAGAGCTACATATATGCGACTGATTACACATTATTTCACCTGAAAAGTGTTTGAATGTTTGTACTCACTGGAAATCTTGGACCAAGCAGTTACTGCGCAAAGCACAGATTCCATTACTGTTATTATCACAGATTTCAAATATTAGTCACTGGTGGCTAATAATGTTGTTATGCATGTACAAAATACAACATTTGAACACCCATATTGCTGCTGTTCATTGTATCTACAGCTGTTAATGTGGCTCATATTTCAAGCCGCATTTCTCTGGCCCCTCAGTTGTGATGCTTTTCATGAACTGGCCCCCATTACAAACTAATTGAATAGCCCTGTCCATAAGAGATGTCTGTTCTGTGTTTCTATTTGCAAGTATGGATCTAAGGTACATTTACAGTACTGTATTGCCTATTTGGTGAAGAAAACGGTACAAAAGGTAGGTCTATTTTGATGAAAAATGACAAGTTAGTTCACTGAAATTTTTCTTGTCTAGGTGCTTACTGTAAGTCTTACATGTCAATGACATCTTGGGAGGAATGAATACAATTATTTTTAATTCAGTACATTTAGTCTTTTTTAGTTTTTTTTCTGATACCAGAATAATGAGAAACAATAATGGAACAGAGTACAGAAAATTGAAATCACACAGTGATGACGGGGTGTGTTGTTAGAAGGCAAAATTAGCTTTTGCTGCATGTTTTAAGTGTTTTGAGAGAGCCTTGCAAGTAAAATGTGTCATTTTGGCCAGAGTGCTTTTGTTAAGACATGGGTGTTTACTGTTTTGAAAATGTGATGTCAGAGTTTACACAAGCATCAAAGCGATCGAGAAAAACTGTAATGTAAAATGTGTTTACTGTACTGTAAACAATAAACATTTATCCTGGAGCTATATATGCCCTGCCCTGAATACCGTTTCTCCATTGTTTGATGTAGTGTGTAATGACTGCTCAGTAATGTTTTCATTTGGACTGTTTTGTGAATGATCTGAAGACATTGTTTGGTTTTGAGCACAGGTAAAACTGTTTTGAGGCGATTGTTCAGTTTTGCAAGAAGTGCAAAATGCAAGAAGAGGTTTTCTGAATGTAGTTTGGGAATGAGCGTGTTTACAGTTTTGAGAAAAGGGTGGAAGGTTTTAAAATAAAATGTGTTTTAGCAATTGTGAACAACTGTAATGTAATGTACAAGGAAAGGAAGAGATGATATAAAGGGAAATAATGGGTACATTATGGAATGTAATACATGTAATTGTAAAATACCTGAAGATATAGCAATATTATGATTTTATGGCTTGTAAGAGGTTTGAGAAAATTTAGTTTCAGTGGACTACAAAATCCTGGTCAGATGAATAGACATGTATGGAGGCTCTAAATGGATAAGCTAAAGAAAAATACTTTTTAAAGTTTATGATGTGCACCAGAAACACAAAGCCCCTATAGAGGACATGGCATGGGCAATTTATTTTTTGTTTCTGGTACACAACTTTTTTGCCCATGTACTCTTAGGGGCTCCGTAATCATGAAAGTGTTTACATAAACTGTTTGTTATGTTTGTATGTGCTGTTATGTTGTAATTTATGTTATTTTTTATACCTATTTTTACTCCTTACCAGGGGTGGCAATAAATATGAAGGAAGCAGTATTTCCACAATATGAAGGAAGCAGTATTTCCACATGCCTGCAGTTATCATGGATTGATCATGGATTGATGTAACCTTTGTCAAACATGTATTAGGTGATGGCAAACATCACAGACATGGTACGAGACAAAACCATGTATCTCCACATGGTGGAGCCACAGACGCATACCTGAGGTGGTTATGGATGGATGTTACGTGTGTCTGTAGGGGGATTCGACTTGATGTAGCCGTCTGCAGTCTTATTTCTGAGATTTTGATACGTTTTCAACCATGACGAATGCACAATTCCGGTTTGAAATAGTATGCACATGTGCAACACTGCGCATGCACTCACGTTATGTTATCACTGTGAGATTCTGTTCACAAACTAGGGGCCAGTGAATGTAAAACATTTATTATGTTTCCCCATCCCGTCTAACTCAGAATATAGCTGTTATTATTTTCTCCACATCTCAGATTGATCTTGAAAAGGATTGAATCTTTTATCCAACTCATTTCAACAACAGTGGTTCGCAGGGAGGAACATTTTACACTGGAGAAGAACATTGATCCTTTATTGATTTTCAGCAGCAGCAGAATGCTGAATGAAAAGTGCCAGGAGGAAACTATATATTGGAAGAGCACTTACAGACTAGTTTATTTTACAATTGCTTAAGCACAATGTTGAAAACAGGGCCCATTTTTCCAAAACACTACACACAATTAACACAACACTACACCAAATTAGTAGAATCCTTTTGCTCTTTTACTAAATTAAACACTTTAATCAAAACTATAACTATTTATCAAAACTCTATTTTGTTGTCATATCACAAACACATCCATCATGTGATCTGATTATGTTCTTAATACAAAAAACACATTTGACAAAAACATATGATATCTTAGGATATAGTGTATGTTTGATTTTTTCAGAAATATTGTTCAAGTGGGATAGAGAATAATTTAGAGGACAAGAATATACTGACCAAACACGACACATAAGACCAAACCTACACATTGAGGACTCTCTCCACTGCTTACACACAAAATCTTTGCATATCATACAATTTTTACAGTAAACATGCCACCATAACCCCATACCAAATCTGCAAAACTATACACTAATTCTCAGCCTTTGACTCAGTTTTCGATTTCATTAAAAAGGAAGTTTATCCGCAGGTGCCAGACAAATAAGACAGGGCAAAACCCAGAACGATCTGATTAAAGGAGAATTCCGGTGTGATATTGACCTAAAGTGTGTTGAAACATGATACAGAGTGTGAACGTATGTCTCATAGCCCATCTCGGCTTGTCCCCTGCACTCCAAAATCTGGCTAGTTAGCCCGATGCTACCAACAGCTTTTTTTCAATGGTGGTGCTTCGGCATCGGGCTATAGCCATGCAAATAAATCACTGTTTTTTACACCATTTACGAGGCCCAATGTATCTCCACACTTCGTTGGTAGACTTCCGAGGGCCCTGACATTTAAAAGCGAGACATTGAGACATTGAGAACTTTGTTCTCTTTTTTATCAGACAGTGTCTTCATAGTTAATGAGCATAGTTAATTTGCATATTTGAATACATTACTGAATATAAATGCATAATAAAGAAATGTATTGATAATATGGCTGTAAGTAGATAAGTACAGGCTCGGACTGGTAATCTGTACAACTTTTCAAATTGATTCTACTTTTTCAATGCCGGTGGGCGATCCATTACTGAATATAAATCATTTAGCCTATTTGAGGCCCGTCATGTAGGCCTAGGCAAATGCAGTTGCATCCATTTGGCTTGGGGGGTGACAGGTCAATCATTTTGGCCTCTTTTTATAACAGGTTCAGTGTGTGTTACGATCGCGCCCCCCTGCCCCACTCCTCAAGTGGATTTGTCCAAGCAGCCGCTAGGTTTGTGGGGAAATATAGCCTACGAGTGCATGGCTAGGCTGTATAAGTGCTCTCCGCTGGCTGGTGTTCACATCATCGCATTTTAACCGTAAACAGCAATCAGAGGTCTAGTTTTATTCCATAAATATATTGTTTTTATAGACGTTAGTTGCATGCGCTACCAAGAGCTTCCATTTATTGCACCATGTAGGCTACTGCGGTTCTGTCAACATAAAAAACTACGGGTAGGCTAGCCTACAATTTTCGCACAACTTGGTGGTAAAGTGTAGCACAGGTTAAAGAAAACCCATTCATTTTTGGAGCTGATCCTAATCAAAAGGAACTTCAAAGTATTTCTCATATAGTATAACCATAGCTCACAACGACAGTGAAAGTGAAACTTGGAAAGTGGAAGTCTCTCCACCGAGTGTTACATTAGATGCACAATCAATCGCAAGTCGATGCAGGTAAAAAGTATCAACTGGTAGGTTAGTAACGAAGGTAGCCTAATTTTGCAAAATGTGATTACGGCACACAAACTTGGGCAAAAACGTTTAGTATCGGCCTACACTTGTGGTGATAGCCTACAGTTAATGTGAATCGCGGACTATAACCAAAATAGGCTAAAGGAGATTTTCACCAAATAAAGGCTGTGGTTGTGTTTCTACAACATGTTTGCACAAAACGTAATTTCTGTCAACAATTGTATGACAATATCCATGTTCAGTAGCCTATATTTTTCATTTAGTCAAGCAGTGACATGTGGTTTAATGCATGGGGTAACATGACGTGAGACAGACAGAAGATGAGCCTGTCTTTAGTAGCCTATCCCAAATCCCTCTCAAATCACTTGTCAAAGGTGTGATTAGCAACCAGAATTTTTAAAAGAGACAGAGATTTTAAGAGACACCCCGGACCCCCGTGTTTTTGTGATTAGGCTAGGTCCAAATCTAAATGTTTGGGTTCCGTTTATGAAGTGTTGCTACAGCATAGTGTGTTTGTCATTTATGGGGGGAATCGGGGGGATTTTTTTTTTTTTTTTTTTTTTTGTCGTACCCAGTGGTGGGCGGTCCAGGGGGGTTGTACCAGTGGTGGGCCGGTCCAGGAGAAAATTGCCAGGGCCGAATTTTGTTCCCAGTCCGACCCTGGATAAGTATATGGCTTTGTGACCAAATAATATTCAAATTGTATTAAATATAACATATTATCATACAAAAGTATGTTTTTAGATGGGATATTGCAGTGACATTATGCAAATTAGATTTTTTTTAACCTTTTTTGTTCATGTGCCACTTCACCTTTACAAGAACATCATGGCAAAGTAATGAATGTTTTTACTGAATTAGTGCAAATATACACTCTGTGCATTATTTTGTGAGAGCTAATTATATGGGTATCATTTTGTTGACTAATTTGCATGCAAGAATGGGTCTGAAGAAATATTCGTCTTGTTTTCATGCTGTGTAACTGATCTTCCCCTTCAGTTGTCCACTTAATTTAGTAATAGTAAATAGCTTGTAGAAATAGTATGCAGTAATGGTAGATATCCATTTATATCATGCATAGTTAATAAGCTATTTTGCATATATTTTGACTAATTAGCAGAAATAAAAAGGGTGGATTGTCCCACTTATGTTTGGGTGACATTTTAGGATTAGTTAAAGACTTTTCTATCTCTTTCAGGTGTAAAGTTATCTGCAGTGTAAATTCTGCAGATCTAAAAGTGTGTCATCACGACACAAAGCTTATTCCGATTGTACACTCAAATTTTTCGCCATGCACGTCTCTTTTATTGAACAATGCGCTCAGGGGTGTGGCAATTAACAACCGAAGGTGTGACCTGGCGCAAGATCTAAAAATCGCCATTGTACACTATCTAAAAAGCATTACACCATTGACCAAATAAAAACTGGTCTTTAGCAAGGCGCACATGGAGCACAGCTGGAGAACATTATTGGGGTAAGTGTTGCTTTTTTCAGGCTATGTTTTCGATGGTAACCCATTGTCAGTCATTAGTGAAAGTAATTGGGTCATTCTACAGAAAAGGTGGAATTTGGGTGATGAAAATTGTATTTCTTTAAACATACCCAAAACTTGTTTAATAGCATTAATTAACTTGTAAAATTGATGAATCCACAAAAAGTAGAGCTTAATTCATTTATATCATTTTTTATTATTTTCTAATTAGGCTACCGATCAGAAAGTAACACCAATGACGGTAACACCAATGACAATTTCGAGAAAAAAAAGGGGGGGGGGAGGGCCTAAGAGAATTTTTTAAGCCTTAGGGGAAGGCCCAGGAGAAATTTTCAATCAATGATCCGTTTTCGATATTTTAAAAGGTTTGTAGGCCAAAACATGATTCACGTCTCTTTGACAGAGTGGGCGAGTCCAAAAAGTCGCAACCCTACCTGAATCTCCCACAACCCCCCTTATAAGCTTGCAGGTTTTTAAACATGGCGTCTAGTGAAGCAACGAGGCGCAAACGTGGTGACTTTCTGCAAAGACGAAGCAATGCTAGATTACACATGAATGTAGTACGAGTTGAAATGGTCTATAAAAAATGGATTTATTTTGTCTAATATGATGTATGATCGCCCTCTACTGGTGCTACTGCAGACATTACGAGCATTTTCTAGTAGCCTGTTCTATGTTTTACTTTGGCAACTATCCAAGCTGTGAAACATACAAATTTTGTTATCTGAATTAACTGCTTGGTGCCAAAAGGAGTGATAACTGCATGAGTTGATTGCACAAAGCAAGAGGGTACACAACCGCTACGTAGGCTAGACTGTGTATGGCTGAGATGACTTGAATAGACTTGACTTGACTTGACTTGAGATGACTTGAATCGATACAAGGATACAAGGATACAAGGAAGTTTATTGTCACATGCATATAGTTACTGGAAGTAAGAAATGCAGTGAAATTATGTCTGGTGTCAGCCTATTTGTGCATAAAAAAGTGAAAAGTAAAAAAAGTGCAGTAGAAGAGGGGTTTAGTAGACCAACAAGGAGCACCCAAGAGCAAAAGGGGCAAGGAAAAACTCCCTTACCAAGGAAGAAACCTAGGGCAGATCCACGGCTCAAGGGGCTAACCCAACTGCCAGGGGTCTTGATGTGTGTGTTGGGGGGGATGACAAGGCAGATGGGATAGTGTGCTGTGTATGTGGGGAGAGGGCAGTGTGCAATATGTGTGTTGGAGAAGCTTCCTCATGGTACAATGTGCTGTGTATTGGGGGGGGGGGCGTTGGGGATGTGTGTTGGATGTGTGTTGGAGAAGCTTCCTGATGAAATAATGAAATAATATGCTGTGTATATAGGGGAGAGGGGGCAGTGTACTGCAAGTATAGTGAAAGGACTTACTATCGCAAGCAGAGTACTGTATGTATGTGAGTGATGACAGTGAAGATGTGTGTGTGGTCGGGAGGGGAGTGGAGCAGTAACTGTGTGTGTGTGCAGTGTGTGTGTGGGTAGGTGGGGGCAGTGTGCTGTAAGTATGTAAAGGATGTGTGTTGGAGAAGATCCTGAAGACAATGTGCTGTGTATGTAGGGGGGGGGGGCAGTGTGCAGCAAGTATGTAGTATGTACTGTAGCAAGCAGTGTGCTGTATGTATGTGTGGTGATGACAGTGATGATGTAAGTGTGTGTGTTTTTTTTGTGTGTGTGTTGGGGGTGGGGGGGGCAGAAAGGCTAGGCAATCAAGGACATGGGTAGATAGATGGAGGAGAAATCAAAAATAATAAATAAAAAGTTCTATGGAGATGTGCAAAAGTTGGAGAAAGTCAGATGTGTGTTTGTGTGTGTGTGTATGTGTGTTTTTACGTGTGATGAAATAAGAAAATAAATAAAAGGTCTGTAGGGAGAGTGATGTAAAAGTGCTAAAAGTCATGTAGGTGTGTGTGTGTTGGGGGGGGGGGGGTTGTCATGAGTGAAGAGTTCGGATGGCCTGGGCATAAAAACTCCTGAGTCTCTCAGTTCTGGCTTTGTGACTACATAGGCATTTTCTTGATTTCAACGGTAGGAATAATCCATTGTTAGGATGAGAAGAGTCCTTCAGGATCTTTTGGGCTCTTGGGAGTACTCTTTTGGAATAGATATCTTGTAGAGCAGGGAGTTGAGTTCTTATAGTACGTTCAGCTGAGCGCACTACTCTCTGCAGAGTACTACAATCTCTAACTGTGGAGTTCCCATACCAGGTGATGATGCTACCAGTTAGAACACTCTCAACTGCTGAAGTGTAGAAGGCTGTAGATGGATGTAGAAACTTTGAATTTCCTTAGCTGACGAAGGAAGTAGAGTCGTTGATGTGGACTTCTTCAGAACATATTGAGTGTTAACAGTCCATGTTAAGTCTTCAGTGATGTGGACACCAAGGTATTTAAAACTTGTGACTCTCTCTACAGGTTGCCCGCTGATCATTAGTGGGGTGTAACTGTAGTTCTGCTGCTGCAATATGAGCTGCAATAAAGTTTGGGAACGTAGTAAACAAATTGGCAGCATCTTTGTGGATATTCGGTCATGAAAAATTAGCATTTACTGTATATGTTAATGTCACCAGGCATACCGGTATGTGAGTTCAAGTAATCTTTATTATTTTTATGTAGCAAAAACTGGTAGAAAAAGGCCCACTCTGATATTATTCTTAACCACACATAAAACGGCATGTTTTCCCCTTGTTCTGTATGATTCCGAAGCATCTATATAGCCTACGAGAGGCGTGGTATTGTAGAGATCAGCGCTGCGTGTGTACCCGTGTGTGTGTGTGTGTATGTGTGCTTATGACATTTGCTGGCCGTTTTAACCTTGTAAACGTCATTTTTCGACCAGTTTTATTTGATTCACGTAAGGGGGAGGGCCTATGAGAATTTTTTTGAGCCGGGGGGAGGCCCCTGGAAAAAAATTGTGACCAGGGGGGAGGGCCAGGCAGAACATTTTTAACCCGATCGTCTGGCGACCGGCCCTCCACAAGTAGGCTATCAAACGCAAAACGCAAGTAGCTTTGTGGGCGGATCTCAAGAGCTGTTGCTATTATACCAGTGGGATAAATGACTCTTATGCCCGATGCAAATCTAAAATGGGTTGGTCTGAAGTAGCTACATTACATGCAAAAAAACAATCAGAGCGTCATCTCACATTCCCTTTAAAAGCAGGCGCGCTTGTTCCATGGCGGATTGCTAATATAATGGCTGATTTGCAGGTGCATGCCAGGAGCGGTTCACAGCCGATGAGACCGACGTTCTCGTCAGAGCCGTAAAAGACAGAGAATGGTATGTATGGGGATGGGAGAAACCCACCCAAATTAGCTTCGGATAAACAGGCGTGGGAGGAAATTGTCACAATTGTTTCCATGGCTGGCATTTTTCTTTTTAACGTAATGTAAATAAAGAAATGTCACAAAGACATACTTTCCGATGTTTTAGGCTCACTTTCACTGACTCACGAGGTTATGAATGCATGGTGATATTTTTGCAATGTAGTCTAACATTAGACCAAGATTACTTTGCTTCACTATACTGTACCTCACTATAGAGGCGATGCAGCTCTTCTGTCAGATAAGCTCTCCTCTTCCGTGCTGCTGCTGGGGCATTTAGGTTAAATGTCATCGGTACATGCAGTTCAACATCACGTCTCCTTAAGTCCTCTAATATTTCCTCATTAATGTCATCAGCACATCCATGATGGGGCAGCCGTGGCCCACTGGTTAGCACTCTGGACTTGTAACCGGAGGGTTGCCGGTTCGAGTCCCGACCAGTGGGCCGCGGCTGAAGTGCCCTTGAGCAAGGCACCCAACCCCTCACTGCTCCCCGAGCTCCTGCACCGGGATTAGTGTGTACTTCACCTCACTGTGTGTTCACTGTGTGCTGTTTGTGTTTCACTAATTCACCGATTGGGTTAAATGCAGAGACCAAATTTCCCTCACAGGATCAAAAAAGTATATATACTTATACTTGTACTGATTAATGGAAATGTTGTGTAAAACACAACATGCTACAAAGAATGCTGCAAATGTTTGCAGACTGTACTGTAAGTGCCTCCTGATATCTGCATCTTCAGTATGCCAAATGTTCGTTCAATTACACTGCGTGTTACAGTAGTGTGTGTTTTTGATTAAATAGCATTGCTAGGAGATGGCAGACATCTGTAGCTTACGCCTACATTCCTCCTCACTGAGTGTTACTAATGAGCTACATTAGTTTGCTTTCAATAGTGTTAGTTTTTCTCGATTGCTTTTACCTGCTTAAGTAAACTGGAACCCACTTGGTCTTCATGACTACTTTCTTTGCACAGCAGTAGTCATCTCTTGCGAATGTGTTCACACATTTTCATTGGGTTCACACATTTCTCACACCCTTTTGCAAAACAGTTAGCACAGGTGTCATTCAAAAGCCCCAAACTCTATTGGTTTTCCCATGCTAAACAAAAGGAAAACATCTTTTCACAGATGGTATAGATTCCTTGCATGAGTCTAAATCTCTGATACACCTGTGTGAAACTCCTTTGCACAATTCCTCAATCAGCAATCATTCATTATACATAAGAGATGTCTGTTTTGTGTTGCTATTTGAAAGTATGGATCTAATGCACATTTAGACAAAGTACTGTATTGCCTATTTGGTGGAGGAAACAGTTCAAAAGGTGTTTACTGTAGGTTTATTTCGATGAAAGTTGTAGTTCAATGAAATGTACAGTATCTTGCTAGGTGTTTGCTGTATGTCTTACATGTCAATGACAGTTACATCTTGGGAGGAATTAATAAATTATTTTTTTACAGTATTCAGTAAATTTGGTCTTTTCACAGTTTTTTTCTGATACCAGAAAAATGACTAAGTAATGGAACAGACATAGCAAAAATGCTCATTTTGAGAACTAGATTTTGCATTTTGTTGTCAAGTGTGTAATGATTGATTAAATTTTGTTTTTGAATTGGCAACAAGTTGTAGTGTTTGAAGGCAAGATTTGCTTTTGCTGCATGTTTTAAGTGTTTTGAGAGAGTAACAGCCTTTTGCAAGCAAAATGCGTCATTTTGTCCAGAGTGCTTTTGTTCAGACACGGCTGTTAACTGTTTTGAGAATGTGATGTCAGAGTTGACACAGGTATCAAAATGATCGAGAAAAACTGTAATTCATTTGTTTAGTATGATTTTGCTCACATTAGTAATATATATTTTGGTGATATTCTTTGCTCGTTATTTGTTTAGTTAATTGTTTTGATTTATATGTTTAGTCTTTATTTTTGGTTAGCTTACTATAATATTTGGTTTAGACACCAGGGGGCAGTAGTGGGCACAGGTAAAGGTGAATATAGGTAGGAAGAAGGAGGAGGCCTGTATGCACCTGGGTGGTGGGCACATGTTTTTTTATCAGCGCGAGAGATGCCGTATATTGTTTGCTGCAGCGGGAACAAAATAAACCAGCCACAAAACCCGAATCAAGCCTGGAATTGACTTTATTTCTTGCCTGCGTACATCACCTACCCAGGGTGCCAGAAGTTGTCGTTTGAATGTTTGATTTAAGTTTAATTTTCTGTTGTTGACAAACGGCCACTACATCAAGTAAAAAAACCCGCCCATGGATTAAAGAAAGAAGAACTTTCCTTGGAATTCGCTTTGGATATTATTGGGATACTCGATAGAAAATCAGCACCGATTGTTTTATTAGCCATTTGTGGATTATCTGCTGGCATGAGACAGAGGCCTGGCCCGAGCTAAGAAATCTCCAGTTGGTATGTGTACTGCCAGAAACGCCGTATAGGAACACGGTATCATGAAAAGTTACATGGACTTAAAACTTGGACTGCTTTAATTGACTGTGCGCTTTGTTGGATTATCGACACACCACGTGGACTTCATTCATAAAAAGGTAAAACCAATGCAGTGTGCGCTTGTGTGGATGAAGAGGATCTGTTTGTTTTAAAGGGGAACTTGGCAACTATTTCAATGTAATAAACCTGTTTAGAAATCATTTGGATGGTTAAATGACCTGTTCCGGTGAAAATGGTGACTTTCCCCGCTGCGCCTAGCGTCCCCAGGCGGAAAACCAACCTTGCAACATTGAGACTACTGTCCCGGAAAGAGAAGTGAGAAACAAGAAACTTGTTTTAAATCGTCTTTCTTACCTTGTAACATCCACATAGTTCGGCCAAACTTATGCTAACCGTTCGCTAGCTTGTAAACAAATACATGTGCTTTATCGTTACCTTTTCCCACAGTTTGAAATAGCATAATGCACAATTTCTCCAGCAGAGGGGGAAATCCTGCCAAGTTTCCCTTTAAAACGGAGTTGTTTCAATAACTTAACCATCTTTTGCCAGCCTTGTTGCCCGATTGCGGACACTTACTGATATTATCAACAATTACAAGTTTGCAACAAAATGGCAGACGTAGAGGTGGCACCTGATGTGGAGAGGCCGGAATCAAAGCGGTCAATCAAATTGACTTCTAAGGGAATGTGCCATTTACATACAAACCTGTTCAGAAAAACGCAATGCAAAAACTAACCAGGCTAAAAAGCTTATGCATAAAATCCATGCCCTAATGGAATTAATTGGAAGTGCCGATGCAGTGCTTTGTTCATTAAGTGTTACGAAGAAGCACGCGATATACATGAAACATTTATGGAATTGCCTCTACCAGAAGATGATACAATACTTACCACTAAAACTAAAAACTTTGAGGAGAAGATGAAATCATGTCATGCATTTATTAAAGAGATAAAACAGTGGCTATCTAAAGCCGGTCATCCATACTCACAGCCAACAGAATGAATCGAAGCAGCAGGATGCGTTGATGACTGAATACAACCTGAAGACAGTATTTCTAACGTCAGTGTAGGTGTAAGAGCAAGTTCTGTAAAATCACGCGCCACCGCATATCAAAGACTTCTGCAACATCCGTGGCATGCATTAATGCGGAGGCCGAGAGAGCAGCTCTTCTCAAACGCTCCGAAGCTCTGAAAAAGAAACATCACATAGAAGCGCAGGAGGAAAGGCTTCGTAGAGAAAAGGAGCAATTGGCGCTTGAAACAGATTTAGCGGCTACAACTGCAAGGCTTCAGGTTTTAGAAATGAACTCATCACAGTGTGGTTCAAGACAACCTGATGGAATGAACTCTTATTGGAGAGGAGCAAAGCTCAAAGATCCATTGGTTTAGATCCCCTTGCCAAAGCCCAGACAAGAAGTACAGACTGCTTATGGACGTCAAATGGGGCATATATTAAACTCAAACTCAAAGTGGTAACAACCAAAATGACATGGTGGGCATTATGCAAAAACAAAACGAAATCACTGCACTGTTGGTTCGGCAAAATATGTCTTCTGTTCTTCCTCCAAGAAATCTGCCTATTTTTGATGGAGACCCTCTTCAATACAAATCTTTCATTAGAGCCTTTGAAAATGTAGTGGAGAAGAAAACAAATAATCCCAGCGACTGTTTGCACTTCCTTGAACAGTACACTAGGGGACAGCCAAAAGATCTCGTGCATAGTTGTCAACATCTACCTCCAGATCAAGGCTATCACAGAGCCAAGAGTCTTCTTGCTCAGCACTTTGGAGATGAACATGAAATTGCATCTGCTTACATGGAAAAAATATTTAACTGGACACCCGTTAAAGGTGAAGATGTAAAAGGATTACAATAATTTTCTCTGTTTCTCCGAGGATGTTCAAACCTAACAGAACAAGTAATGTATATGAGGGAACTGGACTTACCATCTAACATGCGGAGCATCATTTTAAAACTTCCTTACAAACTAAGATAAAAATGGAGGAATATTGCATGTGATCTGCAAGAAAGAAGAGGACAGAGAGCCACCTTTATTGATCTTGTACATTTTATTGAGACAAGTGAAAATTGCTTTAGATCCAGTTTTTGGAAATATTCAAGATCCTCAACTTCCTAACGTCAAGGCCTCCTGTAGCAGCCAGCTATGACAAAGAGGGAATTGAAGCAGCTACGCTACAAATGTCACTCCTGTGAGGGAAGAAGCTATGGCACGGCCTGCAGGACATAGCACCTTCTCCACTCATTGTTGTCTGTTCTGCCTGCAGAGAAACCACATACTAAGTCAGTGCTCACAGCTTAAAGCCAAAGCACACCGGGACAAGATTAATTTCATTAAGGACAAGGGTATTTGTTTTGGTTGCCTGAAGGTAGGCCACACAAGTAAGGACTGTAGGAGTCAATTGGATTGCCATGTATGTCACCAGAAACACCCCGGTGTCCTTCATATAGAAAGACAGGATAAAAGCACATCTGTAGAACAAGCCAAACATCCTGTGAACCATCCAAGTGATTCAACCGTAACCTCTCAGACGTGTGGCCATATTGGGGCCGGCGTGGAAGATGATTCTTCTCTATTGTTACAGTAAAGGTCAGAAGCAAACTGACTAATAAGACCATGCAGACATATGCGTTCCTGGATCCTGGCAGTTCCGGCACATTCTGTACAGAAACCATGGCGAAAACGCTGAATTTGAGAGGTAATTCTGAGCATTCTGTTGAAAACAATGGGCCAACTAAAGGTTGTGAATGCTCATGTTTTGTCAGGTCTTGAAGTGTTTGGCATGGGTGCTGAAGATTTCATAGAGCTTCCTGATGTTTTGACTCAAAGAACTATACCTGTGTCTACACTTAATATTCCACAACTTTTATGTTGATGATTGCCTTTGTTCAATGGCCTCAGAAGAGGAAGCTAGGAAAATGATCCAGGATTTAACTGCACTTTGTCAGAAAGGAGGATTCACTCTGTCCAAGTGGGTCAGCAATAGTCGTGCAGTGTTGCACTCTGTCAGTGAAGTCCACAGAGCAAAAGACATGATGGAGCTGGATTTGGATACAGATCAACTTCCTGTTGAATGTACATTAGGACTACAGTGGTACGTTGAGACTGACCAATTTGGCTTTAAGGCCTCGCACAAGAGCAACCACAGACGAGAAGAGGTATTCTTTCGGTGGTTAGCTCCCTCTACGACCCATTGGGCTTCATTGCTCTATTCAGCATGAGGGCTAAGTTGTTACTGCAGTAACTCCGTAAAAGAAACCTTGGATGGGACGAAGATATTCCCCATGTTCTCGCTAAGCAATGGGCTGGCTTGTTGGAAGATCTCCACAAGGTGGCAGAGTTCAAGATTGATCTTTGCATTAAGCCTAAGGACTTTGGCAACCCTGTCACTGTACAGCTTCACCCCTTCTCTGATGCCAGTGAGGTCGGGTATGGAGCCGTCTCTTACTTAAGACTGGACAGGGACAATAAAGTGCAAGTTGCATTTATGATGGGGAAGGCCAGAGTTGCTCCGCTGAAGCAGACAACTATTCCTCGCCTGGAGCTAACAGCTGCAGTCCTCGCTGTTAGAGTAGACCGCATGCTACAGAAGGAGTTGCAACTTAGGCTGGAGAAGTCAGTTTTCTGGACCGACAGCACAACAGTCCTTAAATATATATCAAATGAAAGCCGGCGATTCCATACCTTTGTGGCCAACAGAATTGCAGTCATCAGAGAGGCAACTGATGTTGATCGGTGGAGATATGTGGGAACAAAGGAAAACCCAGCAGATGAAGTGTCAAGAGGAATGAGGGCAGAAGACCTCCTGAACAGAAGGAGATGGATGATGGGACCTGATTTCCTCTACAAGTCCAAGGATGGGTGGCCTAAATTAGACGTGAACCTTCAGGTGATTCCTGGCGCTGACCCTGAGATCAAAAGGGACTTGACAGTGAATGCTGTTGTTAGACACAGACAATGCTATGAGCCACCTGATCCATTACTTTTCATCTTGGGGGAGATTGCAGATAGCTGTAGCTTGGCTTTATGCCTCTGCTGACCTCAGTATGGACAGACTGTCATCAACAAGTGGAAAGCCAAATGCAGAGCTTTAAGGCTACGGTCAAAGGACAGAGTCTGACACCTCAAGATGTGACCAGGGCAGAGCTGTCAATCATCCGGTATGTGCAACATCAACGGTTTAAGGATGAAATTACCTCGCTCCAGAGTGGTGTGAAACCCATATCCAAGGACAGTCCACTGTACAGATTGGACCCAGTGATGGATAGTGAGATCCTCAGAGTGGGTGGTCGGTTAAGCAAAGCCTCACTGCCAGTGGAATCCAAGCATCCTGTTATTCTGTCAAAATACCTGTATGTATCAACACTAATTCTGCGCCACATTCATCAGCAGATAGGTCATGCTGGAAGAAATTATATGTTGTCCAGTTTAATGCGGAAGTATTAGATTATAAATGCAAACTCTGCTGCCAGAAAGGTCATATCAGATTGTGTTGTTTGCAGACGCAACAGAGGAAGACTCCTTGAACAAAAGATGGCAGACTTACCTGCCGAAAAAGTGTTGCCTGATGAAGCCCCTTTCACTCACGTAGGCATTGATTATTTTGGGCCCATTGAAGTTAAGAGTACGTCTACACGAAACCGCCGGGTGAATTTTCTGTTACCGCTTTCACACCTTTAACGACACCGGTAAAGAAAAAACTCACGTGCACACACAGAGGTGTAACCGGCTAAATGTGCTGTAGTGCATATGCCAGACCAGTCGATGGCGCCGCTGTGCAGAAGCTTCATGTTTAATTTGCGTGAATCGCGTAGAAGAAAACATTGTTGAAACAGTTTGTTAAGCAGTCCCATGAAACAGAGCCCGTCTACGGAGAGCCTGGCCACTCCGTATTAAGTCCCATTGCACCGAATTTTGGTTGCAGTTCCACCAGAGTTCCACTGGGGGCGATCGCCATGAGTGCAGAATGAATGGGAGTCAATGGAGCTAGACGGCTAAATTTGTCTCTTTTACCTAATTGTCGTTGACATCTCAGATTTGATTGTAGTTTGTATAACTTCAACATGGGTTATAGGTCAAAAGTTGAATGAACGAGTACTTATGCCCTTTTGATTTCTTACAGGTTGGGTCGTTGTTGCCCATAACACGCTAGCATTGTGCTAATGAATGATGTCATTGACACGTTTGAAAGGCTTTTTAGAACAATTAAGTGACTTTAAAAAAATATAATACTCAACCAAGTGTATTTTCTTTGCCTCCCCTTTCGAATACAATATTCAAATTGCTTGAAAAAAAATATATCCCGAGAAAAGTGGATTTTGAGGGGCACAGCTCCATAGACCTCCATGCATTCTGCACTCGTGGTCGAGCGCCCTCATGTGGAACCACAGAAGGAACTGCAACCAGTTCAGAAACCGGAAGTTTTCCGAGAGTGGCAGTTCTCCCCTTATTAGACATTCTCTGCATGAAATAAGGAGACAGACAATTCGGTTTTCAGTTCAACTGTTAAACTAATTAAGTTCATTTTCAAGGTATGTGACTGCTATGTGAAATTTCAAATGCTTAGCCTACGCATTGCATTAGGTCTGAGCACCACTGGAGAAAACATTAACATGCAGTAAGCTAATGTTTAACTAAGTTGCTAACGTGTGCTTCTAACTTAGCCACAAAAGGCTGATAGGCTACATTGTGCAGAATGTGCACATAAATCATGACAGGGGAAAGAAAAAACATTTTAATATTATAAATAAATGGTTTGGTTTGTTTTGACAAGCAGCGTGTCAGGTCGAGTGCTGTGGCTGAGTTGAGGGGTGGGGCTATGTCGTCATAAAATTGCCGGATTCGCACCTACAGGCGTCTACACGGCAAAAGTTAGCCGGCGGTTTCAAAAATTCCCACTTCGGAAGCCGGTTTCAAAAACTCTCGGTTACAGTCTCCTAAACTGCCGGCGTCGTGTACACGCAAAGCGTAACCGATAACAAAACCTCACCGGTTTCACAAAAACCAGCGTTGTGTAGACGGCCCCTAAAAGAGGCAGAGGTCTTCTCAAAAGATACAGAGTGCTCTTTACCTGTATGACCAGCCGTGCTGTACACTTTGAAGTAGCATACACATTGGATACAGACTCCTGTATAAATTCAGTGAGAAGGTTCATCTGCAGACGAGGCCCAGTCTCAACTCTCAGGTCTGACAATGGAACTTTGTTGGAGCCAGCCATGAGCTCAAGGAGAGTCTGACTGCTCTGAACCATGGTAAAATTCAAAGAGCCTTTCTCTTTTCTCTTCAGGACGGCATAGAATGGAGATTCAACACCCCATCAGCTTCCCATCAAGGTGGTGTTTGGGAGTGCCTGATTCGCTCAGTGAAGAGTGTTCTTACCTCAGTCCTTAAACAGCAGACCCTGGATGATGAAGGACTCCAAACAATTTTTTTGCGAAGTTGAGGCAACATTGAATGATGGGCCTATTACAAAGGCCTCAGATAATTCAAATGACCTGGAAACCTTGACGCCAAATCACATTCTGTTGTTTAAGAGTAAACCAAGTATGCCACCAGGACTGTTTATGATCCTACCCGTTACTTAAGGTCCTCCAGTAAATGTCTCTTCACGATCCCCTGAATCAACACTAAGGCTGCACATGGTGCCTTCAGTTACTGTGCCCCAATCCTCTGGAATAGCCTACCTCTGGAATTAAGGTAATCACAATCAATTCTCGCTTTTAAAAAGGGACTTAAAACGTATTTATTTTCTTTAGCTTTTAATTCATGACTACAGGTCTCTGCTTTTAAAACACTCCATTTTATTATTATTATTATTATTATTATTATTTTTATTATTAAATACTTTCTTTTTCTTCTTGTTTTTGTTTTTTCCTTTCTTTTTTTTCTTTCTTTGTTTTTTCTTTTTCTTTTGCTAAGTGTGTTTTTTATTTTAGATAATTTGATGACAACTCTCCACTCAAAGCACATTGTGTCTATGTATGCCATATGAAATGTTCTATATAAATAAACTGACTTGACTTGACTTGTTTGAAAGAAATGATTTGTATGTCAGAAAAAGATGGAAGCAGATACAGTACATGGCGGAACTCTTCTGGAAGAGGTGGATTCCTGAGTACCTGCCGTTGATGCAACAGAGACAAAAATGGACAGCACGAAGAAGAAACCTCATACCTGGAGATGTTGTTCTTGTGGCAGATGCTACAGCTCCAAGAGGATCTTGGATGATGGGGAAAGTTTTAAAGGTCAGATCCGATGTGAATGGCTTTGTGCACTCTGTCCGCCTCCAAACGAAGACCAGCATCCTGGAGAGGCCTATGACGAAGCTGTGTCTGCTGCTGGAGGCAGCGGTGTGATCACATAGACACTCACTCACACTCTCTTTTTCTCTCTCTCTCATTCTCTTTCTTGTAGGTGCGGCAAGAAGACATCTGTGCCTGATAGTTAGAATATATATTTAGTGTGTAGCTCCGTTTTGAGTGGGTGGTGGGCACATGGTTTTTTACCAGCGCGAGAGATGGCAAATATTGTTTGCTGCAGCTGGAACTAAATAAACCAGCCACAAAACCCGAATCAAGCCTGGAATTGACTTTATTTCTTGCCTGCGTACATCACCTGGCCCAGGGTGCCAGAAGTTGTCGTTTGAATGTTTGATTTAAGTTTAATTTTCTGTTGTTGACAAACGGCCACTACACTGAGGGAGAGAGAGGTCTGTCTGTGCCGACAGAACCTCTCCCTCCCGCGTCTAATCTCTATCCCAAGACGTACTCCATCTCACTGTGCAATAGAAAAATTATGAGCAAGCGCACCTTAACCACATTGTGCACACGCTACATTATTGCCAAGCATGCGCCCTTAAAATAGCATCTGAAAAACGCGCCACTGACTTTAGACAAGGTTTTTCCAGGTCTGTGGCGGAATTGTTTTCTGAAACTGCAAAATACATTTTGTTGAGTCATTTGGTTATGTAGCTTTTTGAAAAACCTTGAAAACCATATGCACCAATACTTTGCTTATGTCTCTTACCTATGACTTTTGAACAAAGCAAGCACCTGCTGTCTTCTGTGGAATGAGAGGCTAAAAATGGCTGGACTGCCATTACCAATCAACAATTATCTACAAAAAAGTATTAAAATAATAATTAATCTATTGTTAATGTTGAAAATATGACCAAAAATCTTTAAATTGTCATAAGATTTCTTTGACATGTAAACCATTGTCTCCTACTAGGCAAATGTTACCCTATCCACTGTGTCAGACCGTGGAAGAAGGGTGGTCTGCACACTGCAATTGCTCCAAGAATATAGATTCTTCGAGAGGGAAGAAAATGTATGAAACCAGGACAGGTGGTGAAGAGCTGTGGTGGTGGTGACTTTCTTTGTTTGTGTCAAGACTGACACAAGACTGTTGCCAGTACTCTGTTTATAAGCAATGGCGAAATTAAGGCCAAGGTGAAGTGAAATGTGTACTTTGGATTAAATAAACTTTTCAATATTTTGCAAAGTTTGGCTGTGTTCATTTCATCAGTAGTAGGTTACTTCTAATACATTTAAAAGGGTAAATAAATACAATATTATAATTATACACATAAATTATGAATAGTAATATTAATAATAGTAATAGTGTCCAGTACAGTACTGTATCTGGAGGTTTACAGTACTAAAAGTGGTATGCTCATTCATTTTCTACAAGAACAGTGACATTGAGGATCTGATAAAAGTTTTTTTTTAATGAACATTTGGGTAGGCTACAAGGACTGGTGTGGGAGTGCTTTATTCAAAACACAAACAATACTTTTTTATTTGAAAGAGCACTGTCGTGGTTCTTTTTTTGCGCTTTGGTTTGTGAATAAGAGCATCTCCTCTCCCCAGCATCTCATCTTAGCAATTGAACCACCATATTTGTGCAGGACTTCAGTCTTCCACCCTGATAATAGATCCACTTCTCTCCACTACTTCAGGGAGCACGCTCACTGCATTGCAGATACGGATCACAGCCCAAACCATTGTCCATGCAGAGAAAATGGGAGCTCTTCTGTCTGAAGTGAAAAGTCAAGAATCACAGACAGAAAAGATTCAGGCGTTGAAAGGTTGTTTTGGACCCACTGAAAACATAACACTCATGGACAACCTTTCTTTTGTGTGAAGAACATACTGCATGCTGTGTGCAAGAGTCTCCCGCCAAGCAGTATAAGGCCTATTCTTAGGGACTTTTTGCAGTTCCTAAGGCCACTTTGTGCATTCGGACACCAGGGAACTGTGGATTAAATAGTTCCTCTGACTACAGTTCTAACTATTTGAGCTCCTACTTTGGGGTATGGTCTTTTCCCTGTGCATAGGAACCATGACTGATGTGCATGCCTAGGAAGCAGAAGCACCATTTTTAAACAGCTCTGTAAAAATAATTCAGCTTCTGTTTAAATTTGCTTAACATAAAAACTGCATGAGAAGGCTGCAGAGACTGACTGCTGCCATGCAGCAAATGCCTTCTGGACAGATGAGAAGAAATGTTATGCTATGCTATAACAATGCTGATTCTTTTTTTTATGCTTCCTGATACCATGAGCTTCTAGTTTGTCAGTAAACCTCAGCAGCTAGTAACTAAATAGCAATGCTGTCCATTTCATTGTTCATGTAATGGGCTACTACTAGGCTAATGTGTGTTAAGTCATCCTAGAGTTCCTACTATGTGCAGATGCAAACAGAAAAAAGCCCTAGGAACTGTGTAGTTCTAGGGGTAGCTCAGTCAGTAGTTAGTAGAACTGTGTTCTTAGAACTTCTGTGTCCTAATGTGCCTATATATGGGTGCCATCAAAAGCTCTCATCAATGGGAAAAACTTCCAGGGCACCGGGTTAGCCAGCTAACTAATAACACTCCTGGCGCTATTTGAGATTGTGAGTAACGAAATTGTGGTATAATATTAGATGTAACTATCTTGTTTTTATATAGGCTCAGTTAAAACAATGAAAAGAAAGGATCTTCAAATACCAAACAAGGTTGGTTGTCGGAAGTGTGTCGTCACTGATATCTCTCTAAAGCAGGTGCTCTTTGGTTTCAAGGGAATACTTCTTGCACACTGCTTTTTATAGTTAAAAAGCCTTTAATTTAAGTGGGCTTACGCTTTGCGACAAAACATGTCTTCATCAGATCATACAGGTTATGGCCTCCTTACACCAAACAACTTTGACAAGATTGAAGAGCACTTAGGCTATTGCATAGACTGTAGAACTTCAAGGCTATATACAGTCTATCGGCTATTGTGTGTGTGTGTGTGTGTGTGTGTGTGTGTGTGTGAGTACATGTGTGAGAGAAAGAGTGTGATTGAGCTGCAACTCCTTGTTACATAAATGATGGCAACCATAAAGGCTGGCTTATGCTTGTACATCATTCAGTCATGCTCCTCAGGTTAGGGTAACTCACAAATTGTCTGTCATAGTTTGTGGACACCCTGAAATAGTCTTGGCCACCCCATGTAAAAGTTTACTTAGTTCCGCCGCTCCATGCATGCAAAATAAAATGCTACATTCAGGAAACAACAAAGTAGGCTACAGTGTAACTTGACCTGAGAAAAGGGTCTAAAGCAGCTTATTTAGAAGTGAATGTGAGCAGCCTATGGGCACGCATCGGTTTTCTGAGAAACAAGTGGCGCAGGGGGTGAAACGATGCGCTCGCGTGGTCAATGACGCACGACACTTGGCGGTAGGTGTGGGGTGGAGGGCCGAGGAGGGCAGGTGGGAGCAAGACTGAGAATACGGGCGAGAATTGAAATAAATCAACATCAGGAGGACTCAATCACGAAGAGAGGCAGAATGAACCGAAACCTTCTTCTGTACCAGAACTTGAGCACTTAGAATATTATATTATATTGTTTTTTTAATTTATTTTATTCTTAGCCTGGCTGCTGCGTTTACAATAGAAGGTAAGTTTTTTATATATATAGAATTGGGCAATGTTTTTATTGAATTTCTGCGTATACATTTGTTTGTGGTCCTTACTGTCAGTTCCAGTCACGAATTATTTTATTGCTCTTATGGCACTTCTAAGTCGGACTTATCTAGAGCAGTAATATTCAACAAATTCCTGACAGCCTACACTTCTCTTGCATTGCAAGTGTGAGTTGTATGATTCCATGCGCGAGGAAAGTTTTGGTCTAAATTAACATACTATTAATCGGGAGGGGTGTTAGGGATAAGTGATTGTCAGGTAGGCTTCATGTGCCTACCATTTGCCTCTTCGGCTGCTTTTTGTCTAGCTTTTCCGACCATGAGTGAAATAGGGGACCCCATTGCTTAAACGGATGCATAATACAACTTGACAGCATTGACTCTCAAATCTGTGGAAAAAAATGTTGCAAACGCGCCTTACTATAATTTATCAACTGTCTTTATATCCGCTGTATAATTTATCAACTGACTTTATATCCGCTCTTTTCTCGCATTGCCCGTTTAGTTTAGGCTACAACCAAGATGCAGAAATAACTTGTTCATGACATGGCCACAAGAGGGAGGACACAACAGCATTTTCAATATCCGAGAGACCACTGACCAACAGTCAATATCTAAACGAAGCTGTCACTTTCTGTCCCCCATAATCAAGCATGCATGCAATTAAAATACCCGTTGCGACTCATATATCATATGAGTCTCTGCTATATATTTTAGTCTTTGCTATATATGTTGCCAAGTAAAATATTGTTGAAGCTTTAAACCTTCAAGGACATTAAGACACCCTAAAAAGGCCATTGAACAAGAGAGTGGCATAGGCTACATGCTATATAGTTAAATGCCTGCTTAGAAACATGTCAATTGTAGGCTACCTCATTAGCTGATAATAACCCAAACAATTCATAAACTATATCATACAAGTATGTTTTGTGTTATATCATTAATGTTTTAGCTGCAGTGCCCTTATTACCATCAACACAAAATCAACATGTCAGGTGACTTACCTTGCAAGTTCTGGGGTCAGTGTTTTTTTAATAGCCCCATCCATTCTTGTTATCCTCAGACCAATCATAATTATTGTTTCTTATAAAAAGCATAGTTACCATTATAATAACATGATCAGTGATTGGCTGCTAATATTTAAAGAGCCCAAGATGTAGCCTAAAATCTTATTTGTCCCATGTCCCAATTTACCTGACTTCACCCTACAAATATTGTTGGTACACATGCTACTGAGATTCAAAGTCTACATGAATATGAAAGTTATTTTGTGGAGCCTAATTAGTACATTGTTCAATTTTTCATTAGTGGCCAATATCTTAATTAGTCAGGGGACATGTCACAGTTATTGTTTGCCTAAATGAATAGCGCCCTTCCTCCGTTCATTATGTCTGGATTATCATTCCACTAACAGGCTGTACTATTCCACTAATGTTGCTGTTTGCTGTGTCACATAGAAGATAGGAGACATAGAAGATAGTCATTTTGAGTATGCTATTCTTGTTTCAATTAGGCCTGCTGAAGGTGTCTCAAGTAAATCATGGCCCTGGCCTGTGCCTTATAATTGTGCCTGTAGCAGCTCATCTAGAAATCATTCATGCACTTAATTGGCAACACACCTTCCAACTATTTAAATTATGCATATTTATTTGTTTAGGCTATACAGTCCTTTCATAAGTGTGTTGTTTGTGTTTATCTTTATCTTTAGCTTACATTTATTAGCAGCAGGGCTCGAATTATCTTTTTGTCTTTAAGGGGGTCTCTCTCTCATAAAAAGTTGGCACATCCAGTACATAGCCTAAAGGCGATACAATTAAATAGCCTAGGCGCGAGTGGCGCTTTTGCGCAGTATGCGCACGGTAGGCCTTGGCTATAACTTGACAGATTTGATAGAAATGGATTCCTTTTAATTAATTTCAAAATATTATTGATTGCAATAGTCCATATTTCATTTCAATTTCACAATACGAAAAAATAGACTAAACTTAGTTTAGTCTGAGTGCCATTCTCAATTTAACAACGTAACTCATTTGAACTATACCACTGTCTCAGATAGGCTAAAACACAATAATGCATGTGGTCTTATACATAGGGAAAATGCACTAACTGGCAGAAAATAATAAAGCCATTGCAGCCAAACTATGTTCTAGTATTATAGGCTAATGTACACATAGTGATATCAACACCGCGGTGTTCAGTCGTCTCGTGTGTTGAACCGTGGAAATAAATAGACGAACAATTTTGGAATTTGCACTGCGTGATGAGATGTTGTCGGCTAGCCATTGAATATTCCGCCATCAGAGATTGCTAACAGGTGTTTCAAAATATCTGGGAACTTTCCGGAGCTCTGAATGGCAGAGGATAGTTGCAGATCAATTCACACAATCATTGAAGTAGGCTGTATTATGGGCCATAATTTTTGTCAATAAACATAGAAGAGGCGAAGCGCAAGTTCAACAACAAACAGGACTTTTTCAGCCCAATGACCGCCTATGTAAATAGACAAAACACTCGCATCAAAGCAGGGTGGCTTCTTCGGACTTGCGAGTGCTGTCAAATCGATATTAGGCTATGCGGTCTGCTCATATAGTGGTGTGATGATGAAGTGCAGTCATGCTGCGTTCAAGGTAGCTCTAACGTAGCCTAGCCTACTGGTAAGAGATCGTTCAGGGATGGATAATGAGCGTTGTTTAAGATTAAATTACAATGCCAGACACCTTCAGATATAAGAGACCCCCTCAGATTTTTGACTTTGTTGTATTTATGGGAGCCAGTCCTCACTCTAAGGGAGCTCGGCTCCCACGTAATTCGAGCACTGATTAGCAGGCACTTTTGTGCAAAAAAACATACATTATATTTTAACCAAGGACCAAACACAACACACCAGAAAGGTAGCTCACCCCTACCTTCAGTATTCCCAGAGAAATTCCACGCAAGGTTTTGTTTTTGTTTGGGGGACAGGATGACCCGACTTTGTTTTGTTTCCAGTTTTCGGAGCCTGATGGGCTGCCTACAGAGACAGTTGTTTTACAGTGTACTCACAGAATGGGCAGCTAGCGGTCGTGAGGAGATCATTGCTAAATGTGACAATAAATGTTTATGGGCTTGAAATCGTGTAAAATCCCTTACTGCACCTTTAAGGCTAGAGCCTACTGTAGTTTCACAACATTCATCGCACTCCCATGGGCGGGTGTAAATTCGGGCTAGCTTCGGGTTGAAACACGTGCCGTAATCAAATCCAAATGGTGTATTACCAGTCTTAAATTCTTAATCTGATTCTATCTAATATCTTTGGAGTTGGAGAGGTTGCCACCAAGGGGGGTTGCCACCAAGGGGTGGCCAGTGGCCACGGTCATTTCAATATAAACCCCAGTGGCCACCCCTGACTATGTGGCCGATGGACACAAATTCCAAATTCATACCCATTCTTCTCTGCTGCTCAAGAGCATGCACATATCACGTGAAAGTGTGCAACCTTCAATGGTGCTAGCTGCTATGTCCTGTGATAAATGGGAGAAGTTCAAGTTCATAATGTGTATATTCACAGGAAAAGTAATCATATTCTGCACACAACTCTGCATCCATCTTCACACTCATTACTCTCAGTGGTTTATCTCACAAACTCTTCATTCAACACATAGCAATATATCAAAAGTAGACCTTACCGAATACAATGATATAAAGCATTCCTCTATACAGTAAGTCGTTACCGAGTAATCTGGTTTTGAAATTGCAGCAAATTTCTACATGTTCTCCCACTTTGGGCTGAAATTCTAATGTAAAAGCACCCCAAAATAAAGAACTTGCTTTCCATCTCAAATAATCAAAAGTTGGTCATGCATGCACAGATCAACTGTGCTTTTGGCTACACGACATATGCACATTATGTAAGTTCAAGTTAGGCTACCCCAGGTCACCAATGCGTATGTAACACAGCAGAAAGTATTATAAGACACATTCTTCATCCAATAGTTCAATGACAAGACTTCAGTGAATACAACAATTCATAATAAATAAAATATTTATGTTAGTACATATATCTTTGTAAATTGCTAAGCCATAGAGTATCGGACCATTATGATTCTTATATTCCAGACAATCCCACACAAATATGACATATCTATTGGCATGCTTCCAGGTGACATAAATGCAAAAACATGACAAAAATGCAAGAGACACAAAATATGTTTCCTTGATATAAAGGCTGACCTTGATGCAAGAATTATCACTTCATACTTTCCAAGATATACTAAAAAAAAAAAGATGCATGTATAGATGGCCCTTACAATTGACCAAGATAAGAACTTAAAAGTAAAGGTATTAAAATTGCACTGAAAATAGCCTAGGCCTCAAAGGGCTGATTTTACAGTGGGTAGTATTCATTTAAATACCTTATCACAACAGTTAATGACGTGGAAGAAAATAAAATGCAGCACCCGCTGCTGTGCCTTTCTTCCCCCTTACCTTTTTCATGAACATGACCTAAAATAATGAAATGACACCAATGGACCGATTACAAAGGTTTGTCATTAAACACTTTAAAAACAGGCCTTTTTTGTCTTTTCCCCCTGAAATTGCACAGTGCCAAGCATTTCTGAACTCGCCACATTTCAGCCCTCTAGGTCACTTGATATGACTTTAGAAACACAACTGAGCCCTAGCACTTGTGAAGCTGTGTGCAAACGTATATCAAAATAGAATGAAAAATGGGTACTTTAGACCATTATTTCCCAAGGTATGCTCATGCATTTTGTAAAATGTCCAATGGAAACTCCCCATAGGACTTTTGGTTATAAAATATATACTGACAATAAAAAGCCTTACTGTGTGGCAACCTCTTGGTGTAGAAGCATAATCCTGGTGACAAATGAAAGATAACACTCTGAGGTTTCTTGTAGACTATTTGGATTGTAGTGTATGTCAGAGGTTCTGATATAGAATGACTACACAAAATATGGAATAATTACACAAAAGTCTCTATTTTCCATTTTGTTGTTGGTTCAATGGATGTGTATAAGATGGAGTATACATCTGCACAACTAATATTGGATAAAACAACATGAATATTCAATCTATGGATTCCTGTGAATATTTAAATACCCAATATGCTGCATCTACTTATTGCTAAGGATAAACACTGCAGCTAGAAGGTAGGGAAGCACCAAAGGCGGAGGAGGGGGTGGAGGGCATTTTTGATTACATTTAATTGAGACATAGTAAGATTAATCTGACAATGTAAAGCACTATACAGATTGTACATGAAAAAGGTTGTCATGCATGGATTCCTAAGAGTCCAAGCTTTCAAATGGTGCATACAATTGATTTAGAATGTTGGGGGGAGGTGGGAAAGAGGGGTAGGTGTGATGAGGATGGCACACTATTCTTTAAAAGGAATTCAACAGCCAAGACAAGAAAAATAAACATGCATTTATAATGCAAGAGGGAGACAACAGAGAGAATGGCCTTCACAAGAGGTCAAGACAAGCAGCGAGTTTGGGATCTTCCCAAGTAAGAGACAGTGAAGTTGTAAGCCAGATAGTAAGTCCTTATACAGTAAGTCCTGTCTCTCTCCCTGTCGCTGTCACACACACACACAGAGACATACTCTCACACACACAATGTAACGATTTAATACAAATTGTCTAATGACTAATGAAAACTCTTTTTGTTCATGTTTCAGATACTGACATGGTTGTCTGAAGGTAGACAGTATGGAAATTAAAAAATCAAATCCCTCTACTTGATCAGAAATGCCTCGGCTGGGCTGAGCACCGTAATTATATTTCCCTCAGGAAAAAGCTGTCAGCAAAATGACAGTCTAATTGTAGCTTTCCTTAGTACAGAGAATTGCTTCGATATTACAGCGTCTCTTGACAATTTCACATCAATATAGCATCATCCTTTCCCATACACCAAATCTATTTTGCTGTTTTGGTACTAACCACTAATACATAGAGTTCTTCAAGCACTCAGGTGTGTTCACAGCTAGCTGTTAAGGTTTGCAAATTGACATCTGAAATAAATAGGGAAACAGCTGACTGAGCTCTTAGTATTGGGAGCGAGGAGAGGCCTCAGGTCCATGGTTGTGGTGGTCTGCCTTGCGAAGACAGTGTTAGTCAGGCCACTAAACAAGTGATGGGGGGCAATCACTAGATCAATATCAGCCATCATTTTTCATCTCTTTCAGCCCTGTTGACATACAAACCTAACGGAGAACATGTATGCACACTCAAAAAGACTCATTTGTTGTCTGTATCTGCATTCCAGAGTCAAAGAAAAATAAATGCATGATGTGTTGCTTAAGATGGATATATGAGCAAGCATTCATGTCTATTGTTGCAAGAGAAAAAAAATGAGTATTTTTGAATGCTAATGACAATATATTTCCCTATATTATTCATAGGTAGTGTCATCTTTCTGCTCCACCTTGAAAAGCCCTCAAAGTTGCATACATGGATGTAGTTGAGTTGGAGATGGATGGCTGGTTAGGGCTTGATGTGCCCTTTCTGAATGTAAATATTTCCTGGAGTGAAAACTGTACCAATGGCTCAACAAGCAACATCTCCGCCAACTCTGATCACCCATACCCATACTACCAGCACTCGTTCCCAGTGGCGGCCAGCCTGATCCTGGTCTATCTCTTCATCTTTCTGCTGTGTATGGTGGGGAATGGCCTGGTGTGCTTGATAGTGTTGAAGAACCGCCGCATGAGAACTGTTACAAACCTGTTCATCCTCAACCTCGCTGTCAGTGATCTGCTCGTGGGAATCTTCTGCATACCCACCACCCTTGTGGACAACCTCATCACAGGTAACAGTATGCTAACAGATACAAAAAAAAGAATGAAACACTCACGCAGCTGCGTGAAATGTAAGTACAACTGCAGCCGCTTGGGGGCAGCATAAGTCCGCTGTGGCGTTCCACGGTCGAACCGGACGGAGCGTTCGACAGCAAGGTCTGTGACTGGTAGAGTTTTCATTGTGTTGTTTGTCGGTGTTTTTAGCAGCCCCTGCAACATGCTAGTCCACTGTAGCCTATAAGCTTTGTACATAATGTCAAACATAGTTTTGGATTCAGTGGCAGGATTTCTTGATTGTACAGTGCCTCTGTCTCTCTAATGTTTTAAAATGAGAGCTTCGTCAGCTGGCAGTAGGCTACTTTGTAAGCAGTCATGAGAAGTTTGCTTGCTAACAGCACATAAATATGCTGCCCAGAAACCTCATTCTGATTTTTTTTTACTACACTAATGAGGTTGAAATATAGCCTTTGCCTACAGTATCTCCTTAACAGTAATGTTAACAAAATGACAGCATTCATATGACAAAGGAAAACGAATGTCAAGGCTGTGCCACAGCAACCAGTGTACAGTCCTACCCAATACTCAATGTAGCTAGTGTTGTCTGATAGCGCAGTGGGTTAATGCATGTGTCTCCAGAGCAGGTCTGGTCTTTCAGGCAGTTCGAGTTCAAATCCAGGAAGGAGTAATGATGCAACGTTTTTCTTTAGAAATCTTTTCATTGAATCGAAGTTGTAGCCTACTACAGACAGTCGATGAGGTGTTCTGAGCTTAAGCTTAAGCTTGGTGTAGGCTACTTTGAAACTTCTGCGGGGTAGCGGGAGCATTTGTTTTTAAATCATAACTTGCATCTTTCCATTCCAACCATTATTAGGCCTATTTTTATCATTTTTTTTGCAAGGTGTTGCTCCTGGTAAGACTTGTTTATAAGACGTTTGGTGATTAATTGATAGCTGTTTTTGGGACACGTTAAACTTTCTTTATAATGAGCGCATACAGGGAGTAAAACGACTTGTTGCCATTTTGGGACATTAAGATACGTTAAGCTTTTTCACGTTAAGGATTTTATTAATTTATTTATATTTAGGCTACTTGCGCAAACCCTGGATACTTTTATTGCCACACAACAATATTGGTATTTGTTTGTTACATTAGCTTCAGAAAGTAGGCCTACCGCTTCAGAAAGCTGCACTGATTGTGAAAAAAGGGGGTGGAGAAGGGGGGCTTAACGTGAAAATGTTTAACGTAGCTTAATGTCCCAAAAAGACATTTGTTTGTACAACAGCAACAATTGCTGGTGTACAGTCTATAATCAATTAGCCAAATCATTTGTCCAGCTGTTTAAACATTTTTCGTGCTACATTCAAACACAAAAAGTGCTTTGATATATTTTTCGTTTTTCGTGTCGTTTTTGTCGACAAGCAGGCATGTTGCGGTTGCAATTTAAGTGAAATTTCTACAATAGCCCAACCTATTCCCCTCTGATATTTAGAGTTGTTTCGTTAAGATAAAATTCTTATTTAAATTTTGGGTTTGGCAAAGGACGTTTTTTGACTTTTTTTTATTCATGCCCTTTACAACTGTGCTTATCCGCCCTGGCACACTTCGATCACTGCATGATGATACTGCTTTTATTACACAACTGTTGTGTGTGCGCATGTTCTTTCTTTTGGTGCACAATCTGAAGCTGTAGAGACGTTACTGCTGGTCAAGCACATTATTGGAAACTTTGCACTTTATTTTCTGTCCTGTTGTGCGTTGTTGCTGAAAATGTAAGTGATGTTTAGGCTACTATAGTTTGTTAACCTCTTTGGTTAGACCTTTATATGTCAGACTGCAGTTTAGTAAGTGTAAATGTCTGGAAACATATTAGCATAATTGCCGTGAATGTGTGGAATGTTGCAAATTTAGTATGTCAATTATATTGTGATTAGCACATAGTATTGATGCTATAATTGCACAATTAGCATGTTACGTTTTTTTATATTCATGTAACTTAACAATACAATGATGCTGATTGTATTCTGTATTTATTATTTTCTAGACACCACAACTTCACATAACATAACACAACTTAATCCAAGTCATCATTATTTAAATGGAAATATTCCAGTAACATACTCCCTGGAAGATCTGCATTCTTTCTGACCGAAGAATTAGGCCAGCCGTTGCACAACCCGCAACATATCTCATAGTTCCCTAAAAAATTGGTCCTTCCGAGCCAGAGAGTACATCTGCTGCGTCATGGATCCTTCCAGAGATGTCCAGGATGGAGCCCATCTGCCTGATCCTCGTCCCGTACAGAGTCGGCACCCCCCAGCCTACTTACAGAACTATGTGCTCAGCCATCCACATCAGTCCATTTTCATTCCTTCCACTGGTAATGTGACCTCATCTGAAAGAATAGTATCACATGCAAGTCATGAACCTAGCACCAGTTAACGTCTCATCTGCACCTTCTGGAGCTACAAGCAGAGACCTTGGACAACTGGACCATCTAGAAGAATGATGGAGAAGCTTAAGCATTGAGCTGAGAGAGCTCCAGGTAGTAATGGAGGATGCTAGAAGAATGTCCTACCCACCAAGCTCTCTGAGTTTTTCCCAAGAGTATCCAAGGTCAACTTCTCTCAACCTGCAGTATAGCAGTAGCCTGTCACATATTCCCTTTGCTCGATCATCAGTGGCTACTATCCATTCACCACAGAGAACTCCTCTCGACCCTTCATCAGCTTCGCAGCCCTCATGGACTGAGCCACCTAGTCATACCTATATGCGGGAACTGACCAATCCATTTACGTCTTCTGCAGCCGATCAGTTAACGCCACTGGTGCTGCAACCAAAGCAGTCAGTGTCTGTTGGGGATCATCACCAACCCTCAGCTACTGCTGCAATGTGGATGGAGCCTCATCTGTATGGAGTTACATTTGTTCCACTTTTATGAGCGAGCAATAGCATAATTTGAGCGCAGAAAAATATTTTGAGCGAGCACACAAATTATATTTTGAGGAAAAATGAAACTCGAGCACAAAAAAACTTGTAGTTGAGCAAACAGGAATCTATCTTGTGCTCCACAAATGCCTTTGCCTGTTTGCTAATATCAATATGTATGTGCAACATCAGCCCCCTTTCTTTCAGTTTCACTGTACGTGCTCATAGATACAGATTCTTTCCTTCTTGCCCTTGAAGATTTGTGGCTGGCGAGGGAAACCCTTTGAGCTCATCTCTTTGATCAGGGCACTAATTTCCCGTGGAGGGACAGAGAACTCAAAGAGGGCCCTGGCTCAACTTGAACCTTCCCTCAAAGAACAGCTTGCTGGACAGAGTATCTCCTTCAGATACAATCCTTCCCATGCACCTCACTTTGGAGGGGCATAGGAAAGCGAGATAAAATCTGCCAAGGCTGCCCTTTAAGTTGTACTGAGAGACCAGCTGATGCCAGAGGAGGTTCTTGCTACAGTTTTAGTGGAGGTTGAAGGAATATTAAGTTCAAAGCCACTTGGAAATGTATCGTTCGGCTGTAGCAGACCCAGACCCAGTCACTCCTAATCTGCTTTTGATGGGGCAGCGTGATGCCTCACTGCCTGGCCTTGTATGGCCCTGATGCTCTGCTGGGGCGAAGACGCTACCGACACAGCCAGGTCATTGCTGACCACTTCTGGAGCCAGTCCATCCAAAGATACCTACCCAACCTTCAACTAAGGCAGAAATGGAAGGGCTCTACAGGGGACCTCTCTGTCGGACAGGTAGTCCTTGTGATAGACAGAGTCGGCACCCCCCAGCCTACTTACAGAACTATGTGCTCAGCCATCCACATCAGTCCATTTTCATTCCTTCCACTGGTAATGTGACCTCATCTGAAAGAATAGTATCACATGCAAGTCATGAACCTAGCACCAGTTAACGTCTCATCTGCACCTTCTGGAGCTACAAGCAGAGACCTTGGACAACTGGACCATCTAGAAGAATGATGGAGAAGCTTAAGCATTGAGCTGAGAGAGCTCCAGGTAGTAATGGAGGATGCTAGAAGAATGTCCTACCCACCAAGCTCTCTGAGTTTTTCCCAAGAGTATCCAAGGTCAACTTCTCTCAACCTGCAGTATAGCAGTAGCCTGTCACATATTCCCTTTGCTCGATCATCAGTGGCTACTATCCATTTCACCACAGAGAACTCCTCTCGACCCTTCATCAGCTTCAAGAGCCCCTCATGGACTGAGCCACCTGTCATACCTATATCGCGGGAACTGACCAATCCATTTACGCCTTCTGCAGCCCGATCAGTTAACGCCACTGGTGCTGCAACCAAAGCAGTCAGTGTCTGTTGGGGATCATCACCAACCCTCAGCTACTGCTGCAATGTGAATGAGGAGCCTCATCTGTATGGAGTTACATTTGTTCCACTTTTATGAGCGAGCAATAATAGCATAATTTGAGTTTGAAAAAATATTTTGAGGCAACACACACAAATTATATTTTGAGGAAAAAATGAAACTCGAAAGCAAAAAAACTTGTAGTTGAGCAAACAGGAATCTATCTTGTGCTCCACAAATGCCTTTGCCTGTTTGCTAATATCAATATGTATGTGCAACATCAGCCCCCTTTCTTTCAGTTTCACTGTACGTGCTCATAGATACAGATTCTTTCCTTCTTGCCCTTCGAAGATTTGTGGCTAGGCGAGGGAAACCCTTTGAGCTCATCTGCGATCAGGGCACTAATTTCCGTGGAGGGGACAGAGAACTCAAAGAGGCCCTGGCTCAACTTGAACCTTCCCTCAAAGAACAGCTTGCTGGACAGAGTATCTCCTTCAGATACAATCCTTCCCATGCACCTCACTTTGGAGGGGCATAGGAAAGCGAGATAAAATCTGCCAAGGCTGCCCTTTAAGTTGTACTGAGAGACCAGCTGATGCCAGAGGAGGTTCTTGCTACAGTTTTAGTGGAGGTTGAAGGAATATTAAGTTCAAAGCCACTTGGATATGTATCGTCGGCTGTAGCAGACCCAGACCCAGTCACTCCTAATCTGCTTTTGATGGGGCAGCGTGATGCCTCACTGCCACAGGCCTTGTATGGCCCTGATGCTCTGCTGGGACGAAGACGCTACCGACACAGCCAGGTCATTGCTGACCACTTCTGGAGCCAGTCCATCCAAAGATACCTACCCAACCTTCAACTAAGGCAGAAATGGAAGGGCTCTACAGGGGACCTCTCTGTCGGACAGGTAGTCCTTGTGATAGACTATCAACTTCCTCGGGCCTTGTGGCCTGTTGGACGTGTGAGTAAGTGTAAGTGAAGAGTAAGTGATGACGAGAAGATCCGGACTTCTGAAGATTTTCCCTTTGCCACAAGGGTTGTGTGTGTGCGCATGTTCTTTCTTTTGGTGCGCAATCTGAAGCTGTAGAGACGTTACTGCTGGTCAAGCACATTATTGGAAACCAGAGGCGGACAGAGTACACAGCTTCATTACTTGAGTAAAAGTACAGATACCCTTTGCTAAATTTTACTCAAGTACAAGTAAAAGTACAACAGTCAGATGTCTATTTAAGTAAAAGTACTGAAGTACTTGTTTTTAAAAGTACTTGAGTATCAAGAGTACAAGAGTAGCCTACATTTTCTAAATATTGCATTACTACTGCCACAGTGTTTACATTTATGTACAGAAACGTCCTACATGGAGTTATGAAAAATGTTAATGTTAATACCTTGAAGAATGAAAAAGGAATTGGAAGTAAAATCAAGTCATTTTCATCTTTTTACCATGTTGCCAGGGATGGGCAGTATTTCTAATACATGTATTTAAAAATAAATTTTTCAAATACAAAATGCTATTTTGTAATTGAAACACTTGAAGCGAAAACTATCATTAACTTGTTCAGAAAATTTAAATAGTCTGGTGAGGTGGGGCCACAGGTTGGCACATTCCCGGGATGGACCTGCTGCGTCTTCATCTATTGTTTCGTCTCTTATCTAAATCTGACCATGGAGTTGACTTTGGCGGAAAGCTGAAGGTGATTGCTGATAGGCTGTCCCAATCAGTGGGGCCTGCACAATCCAATCACGTTTGAGAGGGAAACAACAAATTGAGGGTTTCCGAGATTTTTCTTTTTTCTTTTTTTTTTTAGAAGTAGTAACGGGTACTCACGGTTATGGATAAAAATGTAGTGGAGTAAAGAGTACAATATTTGCCTCTCAAATGTACTTGAGTAAAGTCATGAGTACTCCCCAAAAATGATACTCGAGTAAAGTACAGATCCCTCAAAATTGTACTCAAGTACTGTACTCAAGTAAATGTACTCCGTTACTGTCCGGCTCTGCTGGAAACTTTGCACTTTATTTTCTGTCCTGTTGTGCGTTGCTGACAATGTATAGTTTGTTGACACTGTTAATCTCTTTGGTTATACCTTTATATGTCAGACTGCCGTTTAGTAAGTGTAAATGTCTGGAAAAATATTAGCATAATTGCCGTGAATGTGTGGAATGTTGCAAATTTAGTATGTCATTTATATCGTGATTAGCACATAGTATTGATGCTATAATTGCACAATTAGCATGTTACGGTTTTTTTATATTCATGTAACTTAACTGTTTGCACTTTGTATTGGTAATGGCCTTTGGTAATTACGAATGGCAGACTGTTACAATGTATAGCCATGTCATCAACATGCTACTTTATACTGCCACACATGCTACTTTATACAGCCACGTGGTAGTGTAATTATTACTGATGGTGAACCTGTTCAGTATATAAATGTCTATTTAGCAATGCTTGATTGCACAGTTAGAATATGATGCTGATTGTATTCGGTATTTATTATTTTCTAGAAACCACAACTTCACATAACATAACACAACTTAATCCAAGTCATCATTATTTAAATGGAAATATTCCAGTAACATACTTTGGAGTGTGGAATAAATGATCAATAACATCTGCCTGGAAGATCTGCATTCTTTCTGACCGAAGAATTAGGCCAGCCGCTGTACAACCCGCAACATATCTCATAGTTTCCTACACTAGCCTCGCCCGCCACTTGTTGCCTTCATATTTTTCCTTTCAAATTTGTGATATCACTCAAGTCTTGCTTTAGTTAATTGGCAAGTTACTACCAGAAGCCAAAATTCTGAAACTCTCACTAGCTCAAAAATGCCGTCATGTAGGCTACTTTCTAAATATTTAACAATCGGAAGCAGCTGCAATTGTAACAGGACATTTTGAAAGAGACCTTTATGGAAGCGCTGCTGCCCAGCTCGCGCACCCTCCTTCACAATGTTGAATGGTGACACGCACTCAACTTGCAAAACATTGAACTGCTTTGAGTGAAGTGCGCTTGCGAGTTGCGTTCCTTCTGTAATTAATTATACTAGATGCTCTTCTTCACATTGAAAACAGTGGAAGTCCTAGCTTGTAGCCTATAGCCTAATATTCTTTTGGAATCAATTTGTGGTTTGATTGACATCAGACTAGTCAGTTAGTTGTGCACTGTTTCCAACTGAGTTGTAAGGTAACAAACAGCCTACTCCGATGAATTCTATTTTTTGCCAATATTCTTGTCACCCTCTCAGAATTCTGAATATCTTTGCTCGCACACTGTAGGAACTGTAACGTGATTAATGACACGTTACACCCAACTCTGTTCAGCTACGAGTAGCCTAGAGAAAGAATCTCCCGTGTGTAAGTTCACTCCAAGTTGGCCTACCCCATAAACTGCATGACAGTAGGCTATTTCTATTTATCTATAAAATGACCACATGCGTTTGTTCAACTTTATGAAGCAGAATTACTCAGGCTATTTGCACACATTTTGTTTTAGCATAAGAGAAAAATACAGTGCAGCGATTTTGGGCTGCACTTTGAAACTCGTTCCGGCGCCCCTGCCTTGTTGCCTTTATGATTTCTTTATAACTTTCTTATACTAAATAGGAAATGCAAACAATGACATGCCCAACCCTGGAACTGACTGACTCTCTGTCTTGTGTGTGTGCGCGCTCTAAGCAGCCTACGTTTCAAATTATGGTAGCCTAACGTTCAAGTTAGATCTGCTGCATGGAGGAGAGTGAGAAGAAACCCGTGTCCTGCTTTTATATTTGATAAATAGGTCCATCTCATCTCACAGTTCCAATGCATGATCCGAATGATGGTTTCATATTTGTTATTCAACTTTGCAAAATACATTCGGGGCTACACTCGAAACATTCGGGGTTAAAGCCCCGGCAAAATCGGCTGGCGACGCCCCTGATATAAGATATATAAACTCACGCTATTGTATTATCATATATGTTTGGTAATGGCCCAACTGTCTCTGATTGTTCTACTGACTTGGAAACTGGATGCGTCATGGAAGTAGTAAGTCAAGTCGCATCAAAAATTGTAGTGGCAGAACTCCCAAGAGCCACCTGGTGGTTGTTTGGGTCAACTGCAGTTTGTGCCATTTCTGCTGAGAGTTCTGCCGAAAATGGGTGCGTGATTCATGCAGGAAACCGTCCAAACTTAACTGATACCCACTGTAGTTAAGTTTACACTGGCATTTGTGAATTGAGTATCACACTGTGCTCATAGACAATGGTTGTCAGAGGTTTACCTGAGCCCATACAATGATTTTCATTACTGAAACAGATTAGTTTTAATGCATACACACTAGCTCCTCTTTTTACTTGTTTATTAGGCTACAGTAACACCAGAGGTTACTTTTTTTAACGTGTTGCTGCTATCCAGGGGCGATTCTAGACCTAGAGCTTTGCCAATCAGATTCCAAAAATAATTCAGTGGAAATGCATGGATTCAGTTGCTTCCAATAGCAGCAATTGGAATTCAAGATGGCGTCGAACGGTAAAATTCCTTAAGGTACTGTCTGTATAAATCGTCTTGTAAATAAACTACCTTTTTCAAAGTTCTCCATGTCTCGTTGATTAAATGTCAAGGCCCTCGAAGTCTACCAATGAAGTATGGAGCTACTTTGAGCCCTCAATAAATGGTGTAAAACAGTGATTTATTTGCATGGCTAGGCCGATGCCCGAGGCACCACAACGAAACACTGTTGGTAGCATTGGCTAACTAAGCATGCCAGATTTCTGAGTGCAGGGGACAAGCCGAGGTGAGCTATGAGACATACGTTCACACTCGGTATCATGTTTCAACACACTTTAGGTCAAAATCACACTGGAATTATCCTTTAACGTCCAGTAACGTTAACGGCGTTGTAACAACGGGAAAAGTAATTACTTAGATTACCCCGTTAGTGAAAAATAACGTCGTTACCTAACGCTGTTCTTTTAAACAGCATTATTCCAAACACTGATCATTATTAATTGTCCGCATGTGTGCATGCAGCCTACGCATGGTGTGAGTGTGTGTGTCAGGGAGAGAGCACAAGCTGGTAAACTGTTGCTAAATTTAGGCTACAAATTTGACGCTAAGCATTGAAAAACAGATGCTAATTATGATTTACCTTGTCATATTTTCTGTCAATCAAGTTGTGAATTTGTTGTAACATTTAAACAGGGGACGACTTACTCTACGCTCAAAGTGATGTGATGAGCTCCAGCGGTTTTCCACTGTACAAATCCAAACACTTTCGGAAGAATCATGTGAGCGATTTTCATTGGTTGTTGCGTTCAATCTTACCCAGCTATTTCCTGATTGGCTATTATGGCCCCTTTCTTTTTTTCTTGTTTGTTTTTTGTATTGGCTGGTAAGTGACAGGCTTGAGTCATGACTAAAGCAGGCACGGAGATGCGCTCATGAATGCCGTTTCCAGCTAGAGCAGCTAGAATTTTACTGGGGCACTGGAGACTTTTACTAAGGCACGTGCCCCAGTGAATAAGGTCTAGTGATGCCCCTGCTGGTATCAAATTCATTATTACCACATATTTTTCATGAAACAGTCATATATGTCATTTTCAACATTTGATATGTTGTTGGCATCCTTTTTGCAGCTAAATGAGTTTACGAAATTTTGCTACAAAATGTTTTTTATTCTGGGTGGCGGTCATAATTACCTGTCATTCTCATTCTCTTAACTTGGATTATCAAACTGTTAGTGGACAATTTACCATAAATAGTATATATTTACCATAAATGTACCATATTTGCATGAATGTTACCTTAATGCTGAGCCAACTCACGTCTATGAGAAACCCTAGCACTGGCACATTTTATTCGGTAACACTTTACTTGACGGGTGAGTTCATATTCATAGCAGCGGTCATAAACTGCACATAAAGCATTCATGACTGTTTCATGAGACATGACTCAACATTCATACCAAACCTTTCATGAATGTGGAAGACAGAACGACGACAACTTGTCAAAATAAAAGTCCAACAATCGCAAAGCAGCATTGCCGTTTTTGTTCCAAACCTTTTACCTGATCATGTCACATCTGAGTCAATGTATTTGTGTAACCTAGATACCATTAATTTAATCACTCCAGCCTTTGTAAATATTTCATGAATATCTTATGAAGTCTACATCAAATATCACTTTACGAATAGGCTACTTCACAACTTGTATAGTAATCACGAGTTTAACACTGGGAGGTAAACCAGCCTATATGTACATTCAGCTGACCCGCATTTGTGTAACCTGGAGCAGGTGGACATTCCCAGTAGCAAAAAATGAGAAATCATCTGCAAAGGTTACATCGTAAAACAAATACATTTTTATTAAACGAAAATTATTTGCTTTACCATGTTCTGTCTTTTTGGCACTGGAGTAGCCTGTTGACACATTCTGTCTTCCACATTCATGACAGGTTTGGTTTGAATGTTGAGTCATGAATGTTTTATGTGCAGTTTATGACAGCTGCTATGAATGTGTTATGAACTCACCCGTCAAGTAAAGTGTTACCTTTTATTCTTGTTGGTTTACAGAGGTGTGGATGAAAAATGGTTGCTGACCATTCAATGATGGGGCAGGTGCTATTCAGAAATAAGAAATCTAACCACATTCAGCTCTGCCATGCCCAGCACTGTCATCTCACACTAAAATGATGGACTTGTGATCAAGCCCTTTGCCACCTGAATTTAGAAAGACAGCATGTGGAAATGAAGGGATGCCTGCCACTCCTCAGAAAAACATGTGAAAGACAATCCAGAAGTGTCCAGCTAGCAGCTGCTTCACTTCTGCACAACTCTACCATACAGACCTGGGAAGCAGGTGAACTGAGACAGACATGAGTTTTACAGCCGGACACATATATTTGTATTTGACATAGGCCCTGTACTTGGTTCAGCATAAGAGGTGAGACCATTTTCTCAAACCCCCTGGACAGCTATAAAAAGGCTGACCCCACACATCAGTACGGGGGTAAACTGTGGCATTGTACTGAAAGCAGCAGGGTGGCTTGTTAGGGAAGAGCTTCAAAGGGATAAATGGCTGGCTTGTCAAAGGATTCTTAATGGCATGGCTTAAAAAAACGGCAATTACCAATGCACAGAATTGGGCAATTCAATGTATTTAAGCTTTCATTCAATTGAATTCAATGGTTTGAATTAGGGTTCTTTGTATGGTAGTACATGTAGTTTTGTAGTTTCAAAAGTGAACAAATGTAGAATAACAAAACCTTATACAAGTCCAACAGGAACTAATATAAAGGGGAAAAGGGAATAAAGGCAAATTGAGATAGTTATGGTCAGGATTCAACTTGGCCCATGATTCTGGGTATGCATGGTGCTCATCACACTTTGGGAGAAAACAATGTCCTGCTAAATAAAAGTTTGGAAACAGAGAGAAATATCTAAACTCTGAACAGAGAATGGCCATTAGTGATTTTAGTTGTTTAGCCCAAATGACAAGTGAAGGTCAAGGGAAGCATAGGAACTGCAGTTTTTTTACCCAGTGTACTTTTTAAGCGTTCTTTAAAGCAATGACCTTCATTTGTAAGACAAGAATGAGACTGAAATATGAGGCATATCTTTTGACTTATTGATAGAGGACCAGTGATAAAACAATAGATCATCTCAATAACATCAAGCTATTATCACATTTTAGTCCACTAGAAATGGTTGTCATAACTCTCACCTGATCCATCATCAGGTTTTCTACCAAGTTCTGGCGTAAATGGCTACAGTGCCCATACCACATTCAGGTCCATGTGCTCACGGGGACCCAGGTTTAAGTCTGACCCCAATCTCGATCCCATCCTGTCACTTTCTCCAATCTCTATGATTAAAAAGCCCCTCAAAAGTATAAATATTAAAACAAAATGTCCAGTGATGTTTACATGGCCTCTTCTCTTCTCTAGGTTGGCCATTTTCCAACACAGTGTGCAAGATGAGTGGCCTGGTGCAAGGCATGTCAGTATCAGCATCAGTGTTTACCCTTGTGGCCATCGCTGTCGACAGGTTTGTGGAGATAGAGTTGAATCGATTAAAGGAACACTGTTTTTTTTACGTTTAAAATAATGGCTTTAAAATCATTTGGATGATTTGGATGAATATGGAGAATGATTTGGATGAATATGGAGCGTTATGGCATTCCTCTGACATTTCTGATGTGAGCCTGGAATGCCAGGTATTACACTATGACTATGTAAAACAGTATGATTTTGAAATTGCCCCAGTGTTCAATGCACCACTGCATTGAATCATATGGTTTGCAAAGTTTTGTTCATCTTGAATTCACCCCTAGTATTTGACCTGAAAACGGCAAAGGATGCAATGGTTTGCAGCTGAGCTAGCTATTGTAGAACATACTGTACATTATAAGACAAAAAGATGCAGGTGTTTAGAAACGGCTGTAAGCCAAATTATGGACACTAAATTCAACTTTGACCATGCTGGGATGAAGATTTAGCACAACAGATGTTATGAAACAGCTGCCTGCTACTTATGTTGTGCTGAGCACTTCCCCAAGAGCTTTTACTTCAAAAAATGTTCATATATATTCATATATTGTTTAACATGTGTTCACAAATATGCATCATTTTAGAGTTAGATGTATGTGCGGAGGAAATGGCCACTGATTTTTTTCCAATCTTCTCCAATCCCCCCTTAGGTTCCGATGTATTGTGTATCCTTTCCAGCCTAAACTAACTCTCCTTGTTGCCAAGGCAACTATAGGGATGATATGGGTCCTGGCCATAATGATAATCAGTCCGTCTGCAGTGATGCTGACTGTGGAGAGAATGGAGAACTACTACATGGTCCACAATGAAGACTACAACCATACATACCCCATGTACAGGTGTTTCGAGAACTGGCCCGACCCGGAAATGCAACAAATCTACACCATGGTACTGTTTGCTCACATTTACCTGGTGCCCCTCAGCCTGATCACCCTGATGTATGGCCGCATCGGGGTGAAGCTGTACACCACCACCGTGGCGTCGGCTGGGGAGCCTCATGAGACGCTGTCCCAGCCAGCAGCAGCACAGCCTCATGAGGTCACCCGACCGCTGGTGTCCAACAAAAAGATCAGAGTCATCAAGATGCTGAGCATGGTGGCCCTGCTCTTCATGCTGTCGTGGCTCCCGCTGTGGACCTTGCTGCTTCTGATCGACTATGGTGACCTGAACAAGGACCAGCTGGAGCTCCTGACTGGCTACTTCTTCCCATATGCCCACTGGCTAGCGTTCTCCAACTCTAGCGTCAACCCGATCATCTACGGCTACTACAATGAGAACTTCAAGAGAGGCTTCCAGGCCATCTGCCAGACCTACTCCTGCTGCTGCGCCATACAGTTTGGGCTTAGGCCCCGAGAGAGCAGCGAAGGGGTTCAAGCCAACAGGGTATATGGCCTGAGGAACATCACAACCAACACTAACTTTGGAGCGAGAAACCGAGTGCACACTGACAAGGACCTGCAGGAGTTGGGGCACCTTGAGCTGGAACCAAGAAGGAAGCCCTGGAGACACGCTGACAACAGCGAGTCAGAGACAGTACAAGGGGACAGTTTAGGAGCCTGTGACATTAACAACAAAAAGGGTCCCCAGTCCCTTGAGAATGTGGAGATGATCAGCCCAAACGGTGCCAGAGTAAGTCAGGCCTGGGACCATTGACAGCTGAGGAAATGTGAAGAAGCATAATTGTGAGTTCACAGCAAAGGGAAGCACGGAACAGTATAACCATTATTTTGAAACATGAAACTACATCTATTCAAGAAATTGTAAAGAAAAGAACACACTCAACTTGACTGTGAGCAAGTCATTGATTATCAGTTTAATAGCATGGCCTAATAGGATCCGGGCGAGTGACTGTCTACTGCGTCATATTTTTCATTCAAAATTGCAGTGCAACAGAAAGAAAATAGGAATGGGGCGTCCTACAAAAGTTCTCTCAAAATGTCGGGTTGCATCGCGCTGCTCGCATTGATGCAGTCAGAACAAATTGAAAACAAGGCATTAAGTAATGGTTTTTTTTTCCAGGTTTGAGACTTGTTGTTTCACTATCATGTGCAAATATTGTAGAATATGACAGAAAAAAAATATATAATGAACTCACTGGAAAGTTTCTGGCCTGGCCTGGTCTGAAGCACATGGTTTAAGTGCATTTAGGGCGTGTCCAGTTAACTTTTGCTAGTTTGACTGAAGAATAAGTGATGCCAGGTGTATGGTTCAAAAGGGTTCTTGTGTTTCCTAATTAATCATGGGCATGTTTTTGGCTTAACATCCATTAAACAAATTGAGAGTGACATCTGCTATTCCTTTTAAGAGCAAGGAGTGCAAAATCCCATACCATGATGGAACTTGGAGACAAGTGAGCGCATCTCTGCAGAATCTGCTTGCATGCACAACTGTCTATGCAGCAGCAGGATTCCAAAAAGAGTTTGTTTTGCTAAAACAGGTGTATGTGTGAAAAACAGAGCACACATTTCTGTACTCTCTTAGTTACTGAATTCATAGGCAACGACAAAGCAAAGTCTTACACCTAGTTTTTTACTTTCACAGTATCAGGGGTCTGACCAGTGGTTACAATCGGAAACATAGCCTGAAAAAAGCAACATTTACCCCAACAACATTTGAATGATGTTGCTAAAGTCTCGCTACATGGCGTTTACAAACGGAAGTTCGTGAGGAGCATGACAGAATCCCACGCCTCCTTCTTCAATCAGCCAGATATTTATTCGCAGTCTACTTCTACCTGCCGAAGTTGCAGCATCGGCGTCACTCCACTCGCAAGACGCATTTGGTCAAGCCAGGAGGCAAGTCGCCGGTCGAGCAGATTGGCTTCCCCAGCGCCTTCTCGAGCATCCGATCGCTTGCCTGTTTCTAATAAGAAGCCGCCGTGCGACACGAAGGAGGAGAGCTACTCAGTGGGCCATATTTTTAGAGCAGAGTTGGATGCGCGTGGAATCGATTGCCCTCGTTCTGCAAGGAAAGCAGACCTGATTCGCCTTCTCCAACAATCAGTTATCTTTCCACTCCTAGTCGATCATCCAAGTTAGCACCAGCCTTCCTGCTACTTGACCTCTTTCACAGCTGAGCTCCGTTTCTTCGACGTCTCCCCCTCTGTTCATGCAACATCTCATCTGAGACCATTTCTACATTAAATAGTAACAAAATATAATCTATGTGGTGATCACAAAATGTATTTAAGGTTAAGGGAGCATCGCTTTTACCCCAACTCAATGCCGGCGTTGGCCGTAAGGCAGCTGATACACTCATTGCTCATTGCTAAGAGGGCAAAGAAAGGAATTTTTCTCCTTTAAATGTCTGGGAGTTTTTTCGCCTTCCTCTGTGTTCAGAGAGTGCCAGCATATTAAAGCCCTTCCCTAGCTGACCAAGGGAGCACCTACACCAGCGTGTAGCTCTGCTCTGTTACTTCTCTAGCTGACCCTTGGAGCACCTGCACCAGCGTGTAGCTCTGCTCTGTTCCTCTGAATCCTCTCTAATAATTTGTTGCTGCTCACCACTTCTCTTGCCGTTAGCTACCGCAGTTAGCTACAGCATTTTAATTGCTTATATTCCAAATTGGGGTGCATTAGATGGCGAATGTCACCACCGCGTGTTTTGGGCTGTCATTTTTAACATATACTCTCTCCTGCAGCAGCCCCATACAATTTTGGCTAATTCATTTTCCATCGCATGGATAGATCCCCTCTCCAGACTACTGACGCTCTGTTACTCGCTTCTGGTTTTAAACGCAGCTCAACGCTGTTCTAACGCAAGTCGGAATCCCAGCAGGCCATTACTCTACTCATTATTTTATGGTGCAGCCACCAACGCGGCAAATAAGGGCCTGTCCGATCAAGATCTCAAACTCTCGTCCCGTGGTCCTCCGACGCCTATCACTCTTATATCAGATCAAATGTCTCTGATCTGGAGGGAATTAGCGCACCTCACGCTCTCCCGTCGAATTTGTTCGTGTGGTCCTGGCTATAGGGTCCTTCATCTTTTACGCATTTTTTGGGGTGTATGGCGGAAATTCTGCATGACTCCTGTCTGCGCAGTTGACTCCTGCATGATCCCACAAATCACTTCAGGACCCTGGCCAGAGACTTCGCCAAACATGCTTTTCTATTATGCTATTTTATCTGTTTGCAAATTACGGAATGTGAACTAGTGAATAGGCGGTTAGACTCCCTAACAATGCCCCCTCTACAATTTTTAGACCAAGTTTTTCTTGGTCAACTGAAATGACTGTGAATTTCATACCAATACCCTTAAAATCAGCCTCTGTTGATATACAACTACTACACAAGCACCTATTCCAGGATTACTTAAGGGTTGTAACATTCACAGTGGTACTTTAACTTCAGCCTTATATGGATAATGAATTTAATGGAGCACACAACTCCCTGCTTGTTTAACACCACCTGACCAGTCAACTCTGTGTGCTGAGACAGAAGGACAGCAATGCCAGTATGATCTAAGGTCCTTCTGTCCACAGGGGAATCATTAGAGAACACTACCAACAATGACATTGTAAAGGTGTTTTTATATTTAGCATTTAATGATGCTAGTCAGTGGTATGAGTGTATGTTTCATGAAATAAAAAAAAACACATTAATGTACAAATATGTAAAACAGTATGAGAAACAAAAGCTTTGTCAACAAGAAGTTCTTCAGAACATTCCATTGTGGAAATGACTGTAACTGTTCACTATGACGATGATTGTGTATTAGGGTAACTTCCATGGAAGATTGTATGACTGTAATCTGTAAATTACTCTTAGAATGCTTTCTTATCTAGATGTGAGTGCCATTGTCTGTGAGTATGTCAAGTTGTCAACATTGTCAACTCTTTGAATTCTTAAAATATCAAAACTGAAACCTGCCATCAAAGAGTTGCTTTATACTACACTTTATTTCTGTCCAACAGTAACACCAAAAGGTCTTCTGGCAATCTCAGACTCCTTGTCTCATCACTTCAGTGCTTTAGCTACACAACTGCATGTCAACTTTAATGCTACACAGTAAAGTACGTTATATATGGGTGAATCAGATTTGTTTGAAGGATTTTAACCAAAATGTCAAAGCAAATTTAGGGGGATTTAGTGGAACTTAGTGCAACATTTATATCCAAAGTAATAGGGACCCATGGTGTTAAATTCTCAAACTCTATTATCAAAAAGTTTCTTGGCAGCAACACACTGTTCTTTAGAGCAGTTGTGTAGCACTCAAGGACAATGTTGTATTCAAGTGACAAACTCATGCAAAATAAATTCAATTAATTGTTGTATTACTCAGTGGTAAACTGACCTGCAGTAGCTGCATCCCTGGTTTAGTGAATTAAATGTAGTCAATTCTCTTTAGTTCACATTGTTTCCATTAGACTTGCCATTTTTATGTGTAACGCCTAGCTTTAAAGTGGCTAACATTGCTTGATAAAATACCTTGTGCCTATTGTCATGTCTTAATGATGTCTTGTCCAGTTATTCAGACAACTCTGTGTCATGCAGATAGTGTTTTATTTAATATGCTCAAGGGATTGCCGCAATGAGTTTGTACCATGGACGGCAAAGGTTACCTTCTGATGTTACTTTTCCATTTCATCATTGTGATACAGTGATTAAAAAGAAAGAAAATGATTTTTGTGAAAATGCATTGTCAAAATGTTTTTCTTTTTCTGCTCCTTGTATTGTGTCACCAATATATGGTTACTGCAGAAAAAGGGCTAAATGAACCTTCAGAATACCAATCAACAACACACTGCGCTGTTGGTGCCACACATGTAGCACTTAAGTCCACATACCAATATACTGATAAACATTTATTTGCAAGCAGCCAGTTCTGATTTTCATGATTCTGATTTTTAACAAATTGCTTTTAAATACAGAGCAGATATGCTCTGAACTATGTGCTTTATATTTCAGATAGTTAGTGTATATAGCCATTACATAATATGATCGCCACATTGAGTGGCCATGTATGTGAAGAAAATGCAGTAGGCCTCTTAAGTGCCTTCATTCCCTGTTCCTGGAACACTTTAAATCTGTCATCTGAAGGTACAGCCATCACATCCAATCATAGTGCAGTCTCCATATCTGTAAACCATGACTCACTGAATTAATTATCTTTCTGCTATAGTCATGCCTCCAGTTTGTATAATGCAATGCAATGTGTGAGTATATGTCTGTGTATAACAAAAATGTGTGCCTCTGTGTGTGTGTGCACATGCATGTGAGTCTGTATACCTGTGTGTGTGTGCATGTGAGCCTGTTATTTCATACAAAGTGTTCACTGTGTCCTGTTTGTGTTTCACTAATTCACCGATTGGGTTAAATGCAGAGACCAAATTTCCCTCACGGGATCAAAAAAGTATATATACTTATACTTATATATAATCCATAGAGGATAGTGCCAAACCAAGCATGTGGTGAACTACAGCCCTTTCATTTGTTACAACCTCTCAACTGTTTTTAATCTGATGTTAAGATCAAATAATCTATTTGGGATTGTTATTAGTATGAATAGACTTGCCTAGCACTCTCTCGGATGATCATTTTGACTTAATTTAGGAAGACTTTGACTTATTTTAAGGAGTCTAATCAAGACAAATATGTTTAATGCACTGAGACAAATTTGGGTAAATTAAGTCAAATGATTTTTATGAGAAAGCGCAAGGTAAGCCTCTTTATTATGAAAACAATATTAACTAGATTTCTTGATCTTGATATAAAATTAATAACACCTAGTATTAGATAAGCAGTTTTTGCAGTGCATGTCCTTGGTGGCAGCTTTCAACCTGCCCACATGTTCACCATCATTTCCTCTCTCCTCTCATCACCTCTGCTGCACCTGTGCGTCAGCATGGTGCCATCAGATTATAGACCTGCGTGCCAATCACAATGGACTTGATAGCACAAGAGTCTCCAACAGCTCTGACAATTACAAATGTCCCAATTACGATGATTGCGACAAATCAGTCCAGGCTGATAGGCGAATGGGGCTATGTCTGTTACATCGACAAGCCTGTTGCATTTCTTATACTTGCCATTGTTTTGGTATCTGCCTAATTCTATTCAGATAAAGTCATGTTACGCTGATCATTATTTTAATCAGACAACCCTTTGCGGTCATTGTCCTCCTGCTGTCAGTAATCAAGAGTACAAACGAAGCTGATGACTTTTTTAAATATCATGTCATCATCAGGCAGTCAACATATGACTAGGGAGATATTATAATAATAATAATAATAATAATAATAATAATAATAAATAAAACACACACAATGCCAATGTAAGTGGTAAAGAAACCAGAAAACAAGAACAGAAAAAGCCCTACATGTAAATGACAGGGACTGTTCCCCAAGATGGAATAAGCCCCATTTGTGGGAATATATAAGACACATCTATATCACAGTAGAGAATAGTACAATGTCCTCAGTAATCTATTGGCGAAATGGAAACTCCAGTACCTTAGCATGCAACATCACTTTATGGACAAGACTGCCACAATGCATGAAGAACTGGTGAAGTCAGTTGAAAAAGATTTGTGATTTGTGTCATTCTCTGATGTTTCTGCAAATTGAAAGCATGTTGTCATTTCTATAGCTTGCACATTCAAAATACTCACACAGTCCTTCCGTGGCTAAATCACCAATCTACATGTGAAAACTCTTCCATGCCCCTGTGGACACTCAGACATATCTACAAGTTCTGACAGTTTCTTTGTGTATTGAAGTTGGCTGGTGCTCTGACAACCATAAGAGGAGAATGTGTCTTTCAAAATGAAATACAACTGTTTATTTGAGCCTGGAGATAAGAACTGGGCAATAAAGGGACTCAAGACACATCAAAAACAAAAAACAGGCTATAGCCCCGGATGTCTTGTAAATAGCCCCGGATCTCTATGTCTTAAAAGATAATAATGAAAATCGTCCTAGAGGTTTTTATAAGGTTCCAATCGAACGCCACAGCCAGCAGCCACAACTGCAACATTGCTACTAACGTTGACCTGGCGTTCCTTGCAGAGTCGGAATAATTTGTTGCAAATTCAACATCAGTGTTCTATTCTTCCCCCCCTCAAGTACCCTAGCAACAACCTATCAACCACTTCCACAATGACAACCTAGTAACCAACATAGCAACCAACATGATTACACTAGCAACCAGCATAGCAACCACCATAACTACCCTAGCAACTGCCTAGCAACCACCTCATGTACCCCAGCAACAGCCTAGCAACCTAGCTAAGTAACATGGTTATGCTTGGTTATGCTTGGTTAACATTGTTAACATAGTTAGCATTATTAGCATAATTGCTAGCAAACAATAGCTAACTAAGCTAAGTAACATGGTTAACATTATTAGCATTGCTAACATAGTTTGCATTGTCAGCATAATTGCTAGCAAACATTAGCTAAGTTAGTAACATGGTTAAAATATTTAACATTGCTAGTGTTGTTAACATTGTAAACGTAACTACTAGCAAATATTAGCAAAGTTGTCTGTTTTAACAATATATTTTTCGTCATATGTTTTGCATTTTCACGCACTGGTAATTCCTTGGAATTGCATTTTGTTATTAAAATATGATAATAAGCCCCAACATTGGCCTTCCTTTCCTTCTCAAACTACGTTGAAATTGCATCTTTGACAGCCCAAAAAAAAACATTTTTCAAAATTTCCCAGGGGAGAAAACCCTGGACCCCTGTAAAAAAATAATAATAATAATTTGCTGGGCTAAAGCTCTGGATCTTTTGCACTCTAGTGATGCCCCTAAAGAGCATATATGAGTATTTGCATGGTTAGTCAAGTTGCATTAGGTGTTCACCATGTATCAGAAAATAAATAATCTATAGTTCTTTTGAAAAGACTGCAGTACTAATAAGACTTTTCATTGAGCTCACTCTGCACCTAGTAGTCATCTGTCCTCACCTTGGGGAGTTGCTCCGGGCTCACGGCTGCCACGACCACAAAGGGGGCCCACCTTTAGCCAAATCCTTCTTGCTGAATTGTTGCTAAGTTAACGATGCTTATTTGTACTGATTGCTGGGGAAAATAAAATAAAAAATTATGAAATGATAAAATGAACCGTAGATGCACTCACAATGGGAGCTCGTCTGTCATGCCCTACGCTGCAAATTAAATAGCCCGCAACAGGCACTGATAGTATATATTTTTACTACCATATTTCTCTTAAGACTCAATCAGGACGATGCAAGATCAGGATCCAGGCTTTATTCTTTTCAATGAGGGGCCAGTGGCCCTCAAGGGAGAGAAGTACATGTTTGTTTCACCCCATCATGGATTTCACCAGATTCTCAGTATTCTCTGACTATACAGAAGCAGTCTACCATATTTAAAGTTACACACATAGAGAAGGAGTGACCTCTAGGTCCAACCCAGTTTGAATATGCAATAGAAAGGGAGGATGAGGATTAGGCCTTCATCAGGTCTGGTCAGCTTCTATTGTCTTTTAATTAAAACTACCCCCTTTCCTGGGAAGTCCTTCAGAGGCCTGGACACATGCTGTTCTACAAACATTAACATTTCACACCTGGTGATAGGCAAAAGGCCATAGACAGGCAAAAGACAGGCTTTCATTGAATTCAAGGATAAACAAAGGATGCTTGCATACAGACCAAAGACACACACAGGGTACACATGGGTACAAAAATCACAGATGACCATAAGAAGTACGCAGTATGTACATTTACAGAAATGAGGCTGATTCACAACACTTTCAAATCCCCCTTTTCAAGTCATAAAGACTTGAATCATTAAACTAGGAGGAGGTTACAGATCATGGGAGAATAAAAATAACAACAGTAGAAAGACTGACATCATCTACCATAGAAACAGCTAAGAAAATGCAACCAAAGCCAGTTTCCATTCTTCTTGTGGTGCACAATGCAATAGAATAAAATCACAGGTGGGTTGCTTTCATGTGGTGCACAATGTTTAGAATGTGTATGTGTGTGCAAAATGTGCTTAGGGCGGCGCTTGGCTCTATTAATAGGGGCGTTCCCCCACACCCTGTGCTCCTCTTCTTTTTCGTCAATATTTCCTTCTCCAGTTAAAGTATACCAAAAAAAATGAAAATTCTCTCGTCTGAAGGTCAGGGTCGACTACCTGGAACTTTCGGATCCTTGCTGTTTGGGGGTTATTCTGCCCACAGCAGGTCCACCATTCTAAAGTAATCCAATCTTTCTTGTGATGTTCCGACCAAGATCTTTTTGTGGGATGGTACACAAGGCTTCCAAATGCTGCTCTCCCAGGAACACTGTGCTGCTGGGGTCTTCAGGGGTGGTGTTGGATATCAGATCAAAGGGCTGTCCCCCTTTCAATAAGCTGTGTCTTCCACCATCACACTTCTGTCCCATCCATCACACTTCTGTCCCATGAGAAGCCAGCGGGGAAGTGAGACATGCGTCGTTAGGATGTCTCTGGGTCTGCGGCTTCAGAGTCTGTAAACAGATCTTGAAAATACATGTCTGGAGAAAGAAGTTTTAGCTGTCATTCCAGTACTAATAAGCAAATGATCATTCAGTGGAGTTCAACATTTTTCAAAGATGACGTCAGCTGCAGTCAGGTCTGTCTTGACCTCTCAGTTATACCTCCAAACACGCAAACAATACAGTACATGAACTTTGAGGCTTGTGATGCCTCAGAACAGAATTCCTAGTGATAATGTAAACATTTCTTATGACAGTGGTAACAAAACATCTCGTCCAAATCTATTAAACAGTGTTCTTGAGAAGTAAAGTTTCTTGAGGAGCCCAAGTCCTCAACCTATAATGTAACAGGCTATCTACACACATCACCATCACCATTGTTGTCAACCATCCATTGTTCTCAACCATCCCCCTTCGGATCGGTGGCACACCCTTGTCCACCAGATCCGCCTCCGAAACTGATAACAAAACAAACTACAGGAAGACGTCATTGTGTAAAATAACATGGTAAGGTTCTGCTTGTAGACATCAAATATCATCCGGTGATGGGTGGCTAGGAGCAAAGCTTGTAAATGTATTAAATAAATCATTACAAAACAACAAACAAACAAACAAAATAAAAAAAATGAAATCTCAACCCATAGGTTTTCTAATGAAATTAAAATATATCAGCAGTTAAGCAAGCAAACAGACCATCAGAAATTAAACCAATGAGAACAAGGAAAAAAATTAAATACAAATAAAATAACAACACAGCCAGGAAAGGCTCAAATGAGGATTATATAAAAATGATCCTCCTGTTATCTTAGCACCTATAATGGAATTGGAAAATCTGTAACCATATCATCTGAGCAACAAGTATTCCTAGTCAGGACAAACTGAAAAGGAAATCAAATGAAATAAACCGTAACATAAAGAAATAAAAGGTGCAACAGAATAACAAAAATAAAATTCAAAGTCAAAGAGAATCAAATCAAAGAAAGTATAGAAATGATATTAGTTACTACCAGCATCTGTATAGCCTAGGTGCTTTAAAGCAACAAAAAACTTACAGAGTCTATGCTCTTAGACCGGAGCATACAACAAAAACAGTACATAACTTATTATCTGCAGCTTTAAGTGACTAGAGTAAAAATAATATATAAATAAAAATAATATAAGTAATCATGAGTCAAACTTAGTATTACAGAGGGGAAAAGGAAGTGTGTAAAGGAACAGACAATAACACTAGATACATGCTCATTGCAAATGTTTACCATTGTGTTCCTCATATAAACCATAGAAATAAAATACAGTAAGATAAGGAAAGTAACAGTAATCTGGACTTGCCCTGGTCAGAATGCCAGACATGAAAAGAAACAAAAAAAAGAAAAAGAAATAAAAATAAAACAAAACAACAACAACAAAAATAGAACAAACAAAAATAACAACAATTGTCAGTCTTGATTGCATTAAACATTGGCTCACCATTAAAGAAATCACCAGCCAACCTGGAAATCAATTTGTCTTATAAGCATATTAAGAAAGCAAAGAGTAAGAGACTTGCAATCATGTAGTGTGGAAGACAAAGGTAAAATTTCATAAAAATTCATAAAACAATATTCAAAACATTATAAAAACAGGACCGTGATTGTAGATCACCAAAGAAATTAAATCTGTGTTACATTTATAAAAAAGTTCCCTTTGGTACAAAGCTATTACCATTGGAATTAAGTTTCCACACTCACACATGTTCGCCAGCACATACACTCACACATTCATTCATTCATTCAGGGCCCATGTTGACAGTAGCAGTGACAAGACAGACAAGACAAGAAGACAAACTCATCATGTTGCAACACATAACACTGAACATAGAAAACTCCATCTTTGCAGATGGGGCAAATATTACTTGGATCCTGATCATCCATCATAAGTCTCCATAATTTAAAAGTTGCATTATCAATACAATTTCAAACTAGTTGCACTTTTATCAATTTGAAGAACACAGTATCATACCAACTCCAATGTCTTTACTTTAAACGGTGGAAAACGTCATTCGGCGTAAACTATTAATATAACGCTTTCAGTTCAACATCTTTATAGGCTACTTCAAACTGTGATCTTAGTTACGCAATCTAAAGATGGTTTCATACATCTGTTATGACCAGCAACACTCTCATGCAATTTCATTTTCAGGTGAGAGATAAGACTGAGCAGTCCCCTTTTTGGTAGACTTTTATAGGAGATTGGTAATTTCTCCCAACTACCTCACCCCAAAATTCTGAATAGTGTCCATAGGACCGACCAGTCTGACTAGGACTGTTTAGGACTCAACTCCCTATATCTCACCACCAGAAAATATCAATTACCTTACCTTAAGAGTGTGCCGTCAAACACGATGATGAAGATCTCTCAGCAAAATTTGAATCCAGTTAAATCCAAAGTTTTAATCTCACGGTTGGAACCTCCATAACTGATAGTATATTTTTACTACCATATTTCTCTTAAGACTCAGTCAGGACGATGGAAAATCAGGATCCAGGCTTTTATTCTTTGCTTCCAGTGCCCCTCAAGGGAGAGATGCATGTTTGTGTCACCCCATCATGGGTTTCACCAGTATTCTCTGACTATACAGAAACAAGTATACCATATTTAAGTTACACACAAAGAGAAGGAGTGACCTACTAGTATATGCAATGTAAAAGGTGTGGTGGAAGGGGATGTGGCCTTTTGGTGCCATCAAGTCTGGTCAGCTTCTATTGTCTTTTAATTAAAACTACCCCCTTTCCTGGGAAGTTCCTCAGAGGCCTGGCCCCTCACTGTTCTACAAACATTAACATTTCACACCTGGTGATAGGCAAAAAGCCTCTAGACAGGCTTTCATTAATTCAAGGATAAACAAAGGATGCTTGCATAGGACAAGGACAGGAGAAATACAGTAGACTATAATGCTTATTCACAATTCTTTCATCAGCAACAATGATGAGGCAGTCAATAGGGAGGAGTTGCAGCAACTAACATCTTGGTGCACTGACAACATCCTGGCTCCCAACACCAAGAAGACCAAAGTGCTCATTGGGGACTTCAGGAAGTCAAAAGCTAGCACACAGTATGGTATGGCAACTGCTCTACTCCAGATCTACTTCATAGGTGTCCTGTTATTTAGAAAATAGCCACCCCAACAGCCAATCAGAAAAAAGTATTTCTTCTCTCCTGGTGATAAAGTGTTCATACTGCACATACACTTATTTTTACTCTTATAATGGGACTGTTACTACACTGCAATGGCACTGTCATCCCTATGTTCCCAGGGTCCTATGCTCTCAGGGGTCCTAGATTAAGATGGTAGATAATGGGAACATGAGGGGTCCTATGTTCAGGGTCCTATATTCCCCAGCTCAATGTGTGTTAAAGGACAGGTTCGGTATTTTACACTTAAAGCCCTGTTTTCAGATAGTTTATGATTAAATAGAACGTTTAAGATTGAAATTTGGACACATGCTGCTGTCCTGAGAATTTTCGGTTTCTGTGGTAGCGCCCCCCCCCCTCCAGAACGCTGCATAGGTGCACTGGAACAATCCTTCCTAAAACGCATTAAACTTTCGTTTACAAAGACGTGAAACTCACCGAGTGGTCAGGGGTGTTCGCTGATATGCTCACACAAAAATCGCTGCAAAAGATGCTTTCCAACAGGTGTTTACCATGCGTTGTAAAACTGTGGAGCTATTTTTCCAAACGCCTCACACCCGTACATTCTTCCGTTGAGAGCTTGAATAATAGACACTCCAGCCCAGTTGGTGGCGATAATGCACCTTACACCGTCTTGCCAATTACAAGCAAACCACTGGCATTTCATTGAATACACAGAAGAAGCAGAAGATCGCTGTCTTGAAGTATTTTGCAACAGACAGCTAAAAATGAGGCGATTTTGTGCAGTTCCGAATTGCGGGAAAATTCGTAGCAAAAAAAGTTGTCACAGACTTCCTTTCAACGATCCAGAAAGGCTAAAGTTGTGGCTGGAATTTCTGGGGTTGGATGTGAGCACACCTGTTGAGAATCTGCAGAAAGCTGATCACCGTGTCTCTGCGGTCTGCATTGTACTGAACTTCGCTAGCCTAGAAATCTAGACGCACCCTAGCGGCGGCAAATTAATTTGCTCAGCCTGTACGTCTAGTATCGAACCACAGGGATTTCTATTGGCTTAGCACCGTGGATGTTCTCCAATCACAGCTCTATTTTGTTAGAGAGTCTTAAAGGCGGGCTTAACAGGATAACGACAGTCCTGCGACTGTGAACAACAAGGAAGGTGGCTATGGCTTAACGAAGAGCGGTTGTTTGAATCGGCGCGCTAAGTCAACTTTGGAGGAGTTGGACTTGTGCTTTTCTTTGAAAATTGAGCAACACAATGCACTTAAGTCATTACTTTCGAAGAAGGATGTATTTGCCGTTTTGCCGACCGGATACGGATATGGTCGTAGCGCTGGCCTATTGCATGCCTAGGCAGTTTGAAAGACAATTCTCTGCCCGCCCCTTGGATTAAGCGAGGTGAATGGTTCGATGCCAGACTATACATCTCAATGATATAGGATGGCCCCGCCAGGCTAGAACTTCGCTGGAGGTCGAAAGAAATCGCCCAAAAAGCTCTTTCGCCTGAGAAATACAGCGGTTCCCACATTACCTCCTGGGACGACAGAGTTGGAAGAACTTGGGGTAAGAACTTATTTGTTATGTCCATAACCTGTCATGTTCACATCATAAGCCTAACCCTAGCCTACATGAATAATTTGGCTACATGATTTTGTACGTTGACTATTTTTTTGGCTGTGGAACTTTCATGATGAAAGCCTACGTGAATCATTACGTTATCATTCACATCGTGCAAGTTCCAAGACATTTTAGCATTAGCCATGGTTGGACGTGACAATAATTTGGATAGTGTAGTAGCCTACAATACCGCGACTGCAAATGACTACAGAAAGAATACAAACAACCCCATATCCGTTTCCGGCAGCGGAGTAATACCGTACCTCACAGCACATCCAATACAAGTCAATGGAGTTGGACAAAAACTACGATAAAACCTGTTGGAAAGAATCTTTTGCAGTGATTTTTGTGTGAGCATATCAGTGAACACCCCCGACCACTCGGTGAGTTTCACGTCTTTGTAAACGAAAGTTTAATACGTTTTAGGAAGGATTGTTCCAGTGCACCTATACAGCGTTCTAGAGGGGGGGGGCTACCACAGAAACAGAAATTTCAATCTTAAACGTTCTATTTAATCATAAACTATCTGAAAACAGGGCTTTAAGTGTAAAATACCGAACATGTCCTTTAACAGAAAATTGAACAGGAAATCATGGACCCTGGGAACATAGGACCTTGGGAACATAGGGCCCTGGGAACTAGGGTTTCCACATGTACTGGATTTCCCGGGATTGTTCTCTTTTTTTCTGGGTGACTGTCCCGGATAATTAATCATATTTTGACACGAATTATCCCGGTTTTTGGTGTAAATGAACTTCTGATTATACTTTCTGCTAGTTTAAAGTGAAACGGCTATTCAGTTTTGTTCTTGGTTGTGTTTATCGTAGCATGTTATAGGGAACAGGAATAGGAAATGTTTCAACATTGTATATAGGCTGCTACACAGTAACGCCGCTCACGCACCTCACGCACAAGGGCACCAAGGGACAGAGGGGTGCCAAAATGTAGCCAATAAGCTTTACTGCAAACTGCTTTTCTCTCTACAAGAATGTTTACGATGTCAAAATGCACCAACTCCTTGTTATATGCAAGGATTATCATGCAGCTGATCTAACGAACGTTACTCTAATTATTTGGGAACACGTCTTGAGTGCACACCAGAAAGAGTGATTGTCATTGTTGATATCCCCTTTTTAATATACGGTACATATCTGTACATGTTGTTCATACATTGCTCATACTGCATTTCCATATCTATTCTGCTCTTATAAGGTGACTGCTAATACATTGTACATATTTATATTGAATGTAATTTATATTAATGTAAACCATATCACTTTCTTAACTGAATACTACTGTCTTCACTGCACTATATGTCTTGTACTGTTTATACTACACCACCTGCCTATAGCCTACTGTACTGTGTATATGACATTGCTCCTTTCTGTTTTGCACTTCTGGTTAGACGCAAAATGTATTTTGTTGTCTGTACTTTTACTCTGCACAATATCAATAAAGTTAAATCTTATCTAATCATTCAATGAATGAATCGTGTGACTTCTGGCCATCTTTCCCATTTGGAACCAATGATATGATGCTAGCTTGTTAACTAATGGTTGTTAGTTATTGGTTCAAAGGAACTTAACATTTAAACTTGTTTTAAACTTCAAACAAGTGTCCACCCACCAGGAAGAAGATGTTTGCCAATGAAGCCAGGCCAGACTCTTTGGCAAGAGTGTAGCACATAGTCAAGAGTATGGTTCACGATAGGGGACTGTTTGTTACCTATTTATTGAAGGCGCCACCGGAGGGATTTTAAGTGCTTCAGTCAAAAGTTGCATGACCCTCCCTTACCTGTTTTTTTTGTAATTTCTGTACATTTTTCAATGACCCTCCGACAGAATTGTCAAAAAAGACATGACCCTCCCCTGCCAATTGTCGCTGTCTTCCCCCGCGCTGCTTTGCGCCATGAAGACACACTGTGATAACGTTCTTAAATCAATCTCTCCCGGGAGCTTGCATGCACCAGTCCTTCCTTTTCAAATGTGTTGCACCTGTTTGCACAAATAATCATATGTGATTTTAAAAATGTAATGTAATGAAAAAAAATGTGTAAAATATTAACTTTTGAATAGTTTATCTTAAGCCTAAACTCTTATTTATTTTAAAAATCAGTTTTTTAAGTGAATAACTTCCAAAATAATGCATTTAGGCCTACAGTGTCAATGAAAGTTGAATATAAACGTGGCTTTAATATTTGGTACCAGTCTGATATCTCTAGCTTCATTGGTTTCTAAAATATTGCATTTTTTCCCCTATTTTTAGCTACCGATATGTCCCAATATCTATAAAAAGCAGATGTGAAGGTAGTCCAGTCATGGTCTTATATGAAAATCCTTATAACTATAAGTATATATACTCTTTTGATCTCGTGAGGGAAATTTGGTCTCTGCATTTATCCCAATCCGTGAATTAGTGAAACACACTCAGCACACAGTGAACACACAGTGAGGTGAAGCACACACTAATCCCGGGCGCGGTGAGCTGCCTGCTACAACAGCGGCGCGGAGAGCAGTGAGGGGTTACAGTAGGTGCCAGTAGGGGGTTACAGTAGGTGACTTCAGCCGTGCCACTGGTCGGGTTTGAACCGGCAACCCACCGGTTACAAGTCCGAACCGCTACAAAGAGCACACACTCATTACATGTTTCCCTTCCTCAGGTTTGGTGTTTTCTTTCTGTCTGCTTCCACCACCTGCAGAACATTCTGGTAGTTCTTCTCCTCTTGCAGAGCCTGTGTAGTCTGTGCTGAGCTTCACATTACGCTTGTGTCATTGACCACATGCATGGACTCTTAGTGAATCAAGGCCTCATCTTGGTGGTTGCAGTGTTCAGTGGCTGTTGACGCGCATCATGGAACGACCTGCAGTTCTTCAAGAATTTGCTTCGGTATTCACATGTTTCAGCAGTGATCTTCAAGAGTGCAATGAAGGCCTTTCAGAGACACCAGTGGTACTTCAGCACAAGAAATCCCTGGCCACCAGCTTGCCTGCTGTCAAACCATCTACCTCCTCCACATGTCCAAATGACAGATATGGCTCAGGTTTCGGCAAGCCCAAATTTCCAGGAAAGATAACCCAAAAAGACACACTAGCAAACCTGGGACCTGATTTGTGGTATATCTTTCATCTTCTGCAGCTGGACCCTGCTTTCCTCACCACTGACATCTCAACCTGGCCTGCTCACCCAGCCTACAAGGAGGCCTTGATTCACTTGGAGTCCATGAATGTGGTCAATGACGGCGTAATGTGAAGCTCAGCACAGACTAGGCTCTGCAAGAGGCGAAGAACATCCCCAGAATGTTCTGCACCGAGAGAAAACACCAAACCTGAGGAAGAGGAAGGGAAACATGTAAAGAGTGTGTGTTCTTTGATGTTAAAACATCAACATCATATGGTGGTTAGTTATTAAGAATTATGTATGTTCTATCTATTCATGGATTACCCATTTGCTCAGTCATATAATATGTTTGTAGGAGGTTTACAGTTTGTCTTACACTTTGAAATGTAAGGTGTTCATAGTTCTAGAATAGGGTAATGTTAGTTAATGGAATATAATTTAAGATTTTATTGATAGCTTACTTTCATGCTGTTATTATGGAAAATCCATGTGAAATGACAACTGCCATATCTCAGGAAGTAATAAAGATAGAGACACACAGCTGGCACCAAATGATGCGCAATGTACATATTTATATTCAACTTTCTTTGACATTATAGGGCTAGATCTATTATTTTTGCCATTATTTAAGAAAAAAATTATATTTGTATGTCCGTTGTTAGTTGGAAACTTCGAAGCTCGGTGGACCCCTTTAGATATCAATAGAATTTTATAAAATTTCTCATGGAAGTTTAATTTAGTTAGTGTAAAAAATCTATTCTAGGTACAGATTGATTTTCAAAAAAAATGAAAAAAGTGGGGCAAATGATGCACCCTACCGTATGTCTATGTGCGCACCTGCCTACCATCAGGCTACTCGGCTACTAGAGAAAGAATTTCCCCTGTTTGTATGTTCACTCCAAGTTGGCCCACCATAACTTACCAACTCTGCACTGTAGACCATAAACTGGCTATTTATATTTTTCTGTGAAATAACCAAATGTATTTGTTTAACTTTATGAAGCAGAATTACACACTAGGCTACTTGGAACGCGTGACACATTTTTTTTTGTTTTAGAGGGAGAGAATGACAGATTAACAAATTGCACTTGTTGCTGGTTACCAATAAATACTATATATTTTTGCAAACAACAAAAACAGAAAGGATGGAGACAGCAAAGCTAGAGATTGGGCAGGAACAAGGTCAATTTGTAGCTATGCTTGTCAAAACGTTAGGAGCTGGATGTGGATGAATGAAGGACAACGCTGTTTAACGTTACACGGTACAAAAGTTAGCCGAAGGTAAATGTAGCCTTTTTAGGGCTGTGGAAAGTTGACCAAATTTTCTGACCTTCTGACGTTAATGGGGACGAATGTTGACATTTTCCCGTATTTTGGGTGAGAAACCCGGGGCATCTCCCTTATTTTCAATGTTCAATGTTAACAGCTATGGAACGAAAGAGAACGTAATATGGTGAACAGAAATCACATTCCCTCTAGAACCTTTGCTAGTGCCTAGATGTCCCTCAGTCTCCACTGAGTCTCTACGAAAGCCACAGCGCGAGGCCTTTATCTTGCTACTCTGCAAGAAAGAAGGAAATGAGGGGTAAATGTGGTGTGCAGAGAGGGGTGCCCGAAGTGTGAAGACTGAGACTGAGAGCTACATGGAAAAATATGCACCAAACAGGCCACTTTGAAATGTTGCTGTTTTCATTAATGCAAAAGTTGGGTGACCCCCCCCCCCTCCTAGACTAAAAAAAGTTGGGTGACCCTCCCCTCAACAAAGAATAAAAAGACATGACCCTCCCCTATTTTCCTTCGGTGGTCCATTCCATAAATACTGAACGGTCCCTAGAGATAATTAGGCTAATTAGCATTGAAGATACAGGCTGTTGGTATACCTGCTGGGCATTGCTGCCTGACGCACCTCCACCAGTGCACTCTATGCAAGTGTGTTCCCCTATACACCTATGGGCAGGAACGGGTCATCAGCTGGGGACCACCAGTCACTGATGTTTCGCTCCTTTAACCCCAGTACATCTCTTGGTGGCGGAGCGATGGCTGGTATCTCTACCTGCCACCCCCTGCTGATGCCCTAGGTGTTCTGCCCCCACCCTCTATCTCTCCTCCTCAGCCACAGCCAGAAGCTGCCCCTCTCTGCCTCCTCCGCCAGTTCCTTGATGGCTTTCCGGCTCCCTGCTCCTGTGCAGCCAATGTCTCGCAGCAGGCGAACTGTTAAGGCACCCACAAAGCCCCTACACCCCACCTCAACAGGGCGTGTAATGGCTTTCCAGCCAGCCTCCTGACACTCTGCTGCCAGGTCTGCATACTTGGAACGTTTATGTTCATTGGCAGCCTCTATGCCTTGTTCCCCGCGGGACAGTAAGTTCCACCATCAGGATGGTCTTGTCTGGAACTGACCACAAGATCAGATCTGGCGGGCGATGTTTCCACTATCTCCCTTGGAAAATGGAGCTGTCTCCCCAGGTCAACCCTCATGGTCCACTCGCCACCGGGTGAGAGGAGTCTTGGTGTTGCTGTCTGGTGGGTGGGTTTGGGATCTTCCCCAGCTCTAGCAAAGGAGATGTGCCGTCTCACTGGGGCAGGAGGTAGGCTGTTGGCCTGTTGTCTGCCTGCCTCTGCCACCTCTGCCAGCTTTTTCAGCACCAGGTCATGCCGCCACCTGTAGCGGCCTTGTGACAGTGCCGTCTTGCATCCAGAGAGGATGTGCTGGAGGCTTGCGTTGATGGTGTTGCACAGGGGACAGCTTTCTTCCGCACCAAACCATAGGTTGAGGTTTCGGGGGCAAGGCAGAAAGTCATAGGTGGACTTGATTAAGAAGCTGAGTCTGGTTTGGGGGGTCTTCCACAGATCTGCCCATGACATGGGCCTGCCTGTGACGCCTTCCCAAGACATCCAGCCTCCCTGCCGGCTTTGAGAGACCGCTTTGACACGTAGACGGTCTTGTTCCGTCCTTGCCACTTCTGCCACCACCATGGCTCTTCTCTGTTCCTTGGAGGCCTTGGACCAGAAGAGGGGGGTCTCGCCCCTCCCCAACCCTGCTCGACCCTCCTGGACTCTTCCAGTGACCTCCTGGTGTTTTAACCTGCTGATGGCCATGTCAACCTCCTCCTGGGCTTTCCACTTCCTCCCTGTTCTTACTTGGGCGCCAGCTGCTCTCACTAGCTGGTCAGTGGATTCCCTCAGCTCAAGCACCATTCGAGCCTTTTCCTGCCTGTATCCCTGGCTGACGGACTGCAATGGCAGTTGGAGAATGTTCCTCCCGAATAGCCCCACATCTGACAGGCATCTTGGCAGTCCCAGCCACTTCTTGATGAACCCGTTTGCTAACCTGTCCATCTTATCTGCCACTGAGGAGGGGACCTCGCACATTTTCAGTGGCCACATCACCCTTGGGTACAGTATGAATTGGTAAGTCCATACTTTGTATCATAATTTAGCAATAATAAATTAGCAATTTTTTATAGCCTTAATTTTTGATTTATTGTCCAAGGGCCAACACCTTAATTAAGGTAAAAAGTCCTGTTCCCAACTTTTACTAAGAAAGGCCTCTAGAGCCATATACAAGGACTTTTTCTTGAAATAGCACTTGTCTCACAATTAGCACCTCACAATTAGCGCCAGAACTTCTCTCAACTAATAAATGCAATGAGTTCTCATCTTTTTTCAAAGGTAAAATTGACAAAATCAGACTCAACATATCTGCTCAATTACTAATTCAACATCCGGAACTTCCAGCTACAAATAGAGGGAAACTTAACTTGATGTCAGAGTTCAGCTTGATAGACCACAACACACTTAAAAAAATCTCAGCTCTTCCACATGTGGCTTAGACATTTTGCCAACCAATTTCTTTAAAACTGTTTTTCACCTTATAGCAGCAGATGTCCTTCGCATGGTAAATTCATCACTGCTGTCTGGCATTTTTCCTAAGTCACTGAAAACAGCTGTTGTAAAGCCACTTCTCAAGAAGAATAACCTGGACGCCTCCATGCTAAACAATTACAGGCCCATATCCAATCTAGGCTACCTTTAATTGGCAAAATTATTGAAAAAGTAGTATTTAATCAACTAACCACCTTCCTAGCATCAAAGGGCAAATCACAACACTGAAACAGCTCTCATCAAGGTTTTCAATGACATGCGCCTCAATACAGATTCAGGTAAAACATCAGTCCTAGTGCTACTGGACCTTAGTGCAGCATTTGACACTGTTCACAATATTTTATTACACAGACTAGAACACTGGGTTGGATTTACAGGCATAGTTATCAACTGGCTGAAAAAAATTCACAAGAAAGGAGTTTCTTTGTTGCCATTGGAATCTGTACCTCAACACCAATGTCCTTGACCTGTGGTGTTCCCCAGTAGAGTGTAGCTACCCGACCCGAGCCCGACGGGACCCAACGGGTCCCGACCCGAGTACGACGACCGTTAATCGGACAAATATTTCGAAATTGTAGTCGGGTTCGGTTCGGACACATGGGGGCGATATGCATTGGAAGCTTTACATTTAAAATAGCTTATTATGTTGGGTAACCAACAGGTCTGCTTTACATGATGCAAACGTTTGTTTTTTGAGAATAAAATAAAATGTAAAAAAGACAGCTTTTTTCCTGTGTGCAATATTTGTTTATTTAGCCGTGACAACGCATGACGTTAAAAAAAAGTTTTTAGCCTATCAGGAGATCATAAAATGGCCCTGATATGTCACTAGACATTAAGAAATCATGTTCATTTCAAATACTTATATCACTGACAACAGCAGTCCGGCCAGGACATTGTCATTTCAAAAGTGAAGTGGCAGTCCTCAACTGATGTTGATGTTGTGTTTTGTCATGTCATGTGTTTTGGCCTGATGCGCCACCCTCCACCTATGTACTAATCACGAAGTCAGTAGTGTTTCGGCAACCTCGAGTCAGGGGGAGGGGGGAGGGGGAGGGGATACACTGCTTTACAGTTATTTGAAAGTGATTGCAGTACCAGTTTTGACCACAATCTTACATATGGTTCCTTTAATGTTGATGCTGCATATGGATCAGTGACAGAGGGACTGTAGTTTCAAAGACTGTTGCAGTTCATTTCAAGACTTTTCGTCAATGGTAAGACTAGAATTCTCCTTGCTTGGGCCTCTTTTTAATGTGCGCTGTGTGTGACCTGCGTGTGTGCACGCTCATCTGATTCTGTAGACAAGAATTCCATTTGTTGTTTGTTCCGTTTAATGGGCTAAAGAAAGACAGGCTATCCACAAACGTGAACGTTTAATCACTAGCATGGGAATAACTGAGGCATCATCTGCGTCGGGCTCGGGTCGGGTTCGGACATAAAAATGAAAATGCCTGTCGGGTTCGGACGCAACTCTGTCAGAGGCGGGCCGGGTTCGGACAGAAATTTGTGGCCCGAACCGCACTTTATTCCCCAGGGGTCGATCTTGGGGCCACTATTATTCAACTTCTATATGCTCCCACTTGGGCAAATCATCCAAAATAATTTGATTTCATAGCATAGCTATGCAGATGAGACACAAATTTACTTAGCTCTGTCACCAAATGACTATGGTCCCCTTGAATCTCTGTGTCAGTGTATAGAACAAATGCCTATAGAACCTGGATGTCTCAAAATTTTCTTCAGCTGAACAAAGAAAAAACTGAAGTAATTATATTTGGTAAAAAGGAGGAAAGACTTGGTTGCCACTGTCCTTGACACAAAAGGGTTGAAAGCAAAGGATACTGTTAAAATATTGGTGTATTAATTGACAGTGATCTAAATTTCAACAGCCACATGAAAGCGATAACTAAATCTGCTTTTTACCACCTCAAAAATATTGCCAAACCGAGGGCTGATGTCAAAAGATGATTTAGAAAAACTCATTCATGCATTTATCTCCAGCAGGTTTGATTACTGCAATGGACTTTTCACAGGCCTTCCTAAAAAAACTATCAAACAGCATCAGGTGATACAAAATGCAGCAGCTAGGGTTCTCACAAAAAAAAATAAACTGATCACATTACTCCAATTCTTAAGTCCCTGCACTGGTTTCCACTTTGACTTTAAAGCACTACTGCTTGTTTATAAATCACTAAATGGAGCAGGACCTAAATACCTCTCAGACATGCTTCAGCAGTACACACCCTCCAGACCTCTCAGGTCTCAGGAGAAAAACCTGTTAGTAAAACCTGCTGATAGAACTAAACATGGTGAAGCAGCTTTTAGCTGCTATGCAGCTCAGCTCTGGAACCAACTTTCGGATGACATTAAAAAGGCCCCAACTGTAGCCAGTTTTAAATCTAGAGTTAAGACCCAACTGTTCTCAGATGCTTTCTGCTAACTGCACTGAATTATAATTTCTGAATTTCTGAATGTCTTGATTCTACCTTGTGTCTTTTTAATTTTTAAATGATTTTACCTTGTGTGTTTTCTTTTTATTATGATCTTTACCTTTTAAACTATTCTTTGACTATATTGCCCTTCTATGCTTTTATTACAGTGCATGAAAATGCACTGTACTGTTCTTCCTAGGCAACTTCTTATTATGACCGCCCGGCCTTGCGGCGGTCATATAGGTTTAAAATTTTTTATTTTTTTTTTTTTTTTTTAGCATGCCCAAATTTCCGTCAATGATTCCCGGGACACTGAAAAGACCGGGTACACGAAACTTGGTGGACATGTAACCCCACATGGATAGCATGGAACCATCGTTTTTCGTTTTGATCTGTAGCCCCCCCCTGCTGAATTGGACCCCGAAAGGAGGGTAGGGCAGACACAGTTTTCTGTGAATATCTCGAAAACCGTAGGGTTTTAGGAGGACCATTTTTTTTTTTTGTTGTTGATCTCAAGGGGCCATGTCAACCCATTCCATAACCACTCATTTCATGTATAGCCCACCTAGTTAAACACAAAAAAGTAAAAATGAGGTGGTGTAATTGAAGGTATCTGTGACCTAACATAGTCAAAACTGCACGAAATTGGAAGTGTAGGATCATTATGACACCCTCTTCAAAGTTCAAAGTTCAAAGTCAGCTTTATTGTCAATTTCTTCACATGTTCCAGACATACAAAGAGATCGAAATTACGTTTCTCACTATCCCACGGTGAAGACAAGACATATTTTACCAATTTTAAGTCCACAGACAAACATAACATTCAAGTAAACAAAAAAGTAAGTAAATAAGTAAATAAGAGGGCACATATAATAATGAAAAAATAAGAGCAGCAAAATTTTGTTGAAATTGTGCATAGACAGTCAATAAAAAAAAAAACTAGTGCAAAGTCAGGCCAATAAGAGGCTTGGGTAGTTCTGTTTGACCTGAGTAAAAAGAAAGTGGCATAGTGGTGCAAGTTATGTAAGAGCAGCAGAAGTGTTGTGTTTTCAGGACAACAACACCAAGTTGTAAAGTGTACAAGTGTGCAAGTGTTCAAGTGTGCAGGTGGAGTAGTGCAGGCGACCATTGTGGGTCCAATGTCCAGGATGTTATGTAGCTGAGGGTGGAGGGGGGAGGAGGGGAGAGTTCAGCATCCTTACAGCTTGGTGTATGAAGCTGTTGGTGAGTCTGGTAGTCGCGGGAGCGCAGGCTTCTGTACCTCTTCCCAGAGGGCAGTAGATCAAACAGATTGTGAGCGGGGTGACTTGCATCACTCACAATTTTGGTCGCCTTTGGGGTGAGGTGGGTGGTGTAAATGTCCTTCAGGGAGGGAGTGAAGCACCAATGATCCTTCCAGCTGTGTTCACTATGCGCTGCAGGGCTTTCCTGTTGTATTCAGTGCAGCTTCCGCCCACACAGCGATACAGCTGGAGAGGATGACTTCCTCTGTCAACACTGATGTGCACCCCCAGGAATTTGGTGCTGCTCGCTCTCTCCACCACAGCACCGGGCGATGGTCAGTGGCAGGTGTTGGGTGTGACCTCTCCGAAGTCAACAACAATCTCTTTGGTCTTGCTGACGCTCAGCAGGAGGTTGTTGTCCCTGCACCACGTGGTCAGATGGTCGACCTCCAACCTGTATTGAGTCTCGTTAAGCCCTTGGTGATGAGACCCACCAGAGTTGTGTCGTCAGCAAATTTCACTATGTGATTGTTGCTGTAGGTTGCAGTGCAGTCATCTCGTCAGCAGGGTGAAGAGCAGCGGACTGAGCACACGCAGCCTTGGGGGCCCCTGTGCTCAGTGTGATGCTGCTTGAGGTATTGTTGCCAACACGCATTACTTGGGGCCTCTGACAGAGGAAGTCCAGTAGCCAGTTGCAGAGGTAGGTACTGAGTCCCAGTTTGTCGAGTTTTCAGATGAGTTGTTGTGGTATTATGGTGTTGAATGCAGAACTGAAGTCTATAAACAGCAATCTCACATATGAGTCTCTTTTTTCCAGGTGGGTGAGGGCTGGGTGGAGGGCAGAGCAGATTGCATCCTCTGTAGACCGCTTGGCTCGGTATGCAAACTGGAAGGGGTCAGGGTGGGGGGGAGAATGGCTTTGATATGTGACATGACAAGCCGCTCAAAGCACTTCATGATGATGGGTGTCAGTGCCACAGGGCGGTAGTCTCTGTATGCACGCCAAGGTTTGTGGAATTCCGTTCATGGGGGGCCACACAATAAATTAATTTATGTTATTATACACCAACTGGCCTCTAGGTGGCCGGAGACAGTTTTCTGTGAATATCTCGAGAACCGTAGGGCCTAGGAGGTCCACCTTTTTTTTTGTATGTTGGTCTTAAGGGGCATGTCAACCCATCCCATTACCACTTATTTCATGTATAGCCCACCTAGTTAAAAATTAAAAAAGCAAAAAAAAAAAGGTGTTTTCATCACAATATCTCTGGCTGACAAGGTCAAAACTGCACGAAATTAAAAGTGTAGGATCATTATGACACCCTCCGAATGCATGCCAAGTTTTGTGTACTTTTCGGTCAATGGGGCCCTACAATAAAATAACTTATGTGTACATTTAGTGACGTACACCAACAAGGATTCCCGGGACACTGAAAGACCGGGGTACACAAAACTTGGTGGGCATGTACCCCCACATGGATAGCATGGAACCGTCATTTTTCGTTTTGATCTGCAGCCCCCCCGCTGGACTGGACCCCCCGAAAGGAGGGTAGGGCAGACACAGTTCTCTGTGGGCAGACACAGTTCTCTTTTATGGTATGTTGGTCTCAAGGGCCCACATCAACCTGGCTCATAATCACTCATTTGTGATTTGCACCCCCGGTAAAAAATGAAAATGCAATATTATTCTGCTTTAATCGCCCCTATCTTCAGTTAAGATGTTCAGAACTGCACCAAATTTTATGTGTATGATTGACCTGGCATTCTCTGGGGGTATGCCAAGTTTCGTAGAATTTCATCCATGGGGGTCTAAAAAAATTAGGTTATGTGTACATTTAGTGACTGTACACTCATTGGCCTGTAAATGGCGGTGCACACATATAAACATGCACACACACAGGCACCCACATACTATCGGTATTAGAACGGCCGATACATAATTACAAATTCAGTAGGATCAAAAGAAAGCCAAAATAAATATTCATCATCATCATCATGGCTGCATTTTCAGATAAGTAGTCGTTTGTCCACTAGATGGCGCATCGTTGCAGTGACATGCTTGGTTTTTACTGGAGGTACGTTAATCTTGTAATATCAATAAGGACCTAGGTAATGTTACCGTTAGCGTTGGTTGAGTGATGGAGGCCCATTTGATTGATTGCATTTGTAGAAAACTATAAATGCGGTTATACCAAGCAAATTGATAGCAGCACTGTTTGTATCTTTCGACTGTCATTTATTGCACGTGCTACAAAACATTCTGTGCAATGGAAGATTTACCAACGTTACAGCGGTCTGATACAGTTTTGCCTATACATGCGTGAGACTGAAACGCCTGTTTATTTTTTTGTTTTAAGTGCGTGCAGGGTGTGAGAGGGGAATCGATGTGCTTTGATTCCAGCTTGGTAGTTGTAGTCTGTGAAATTAAAAAAACGCGTGTGTGAAGTATCCAAACAATGACACCTTCATTTCATTATGGCTGCTTTTAGCAACACACCTACTAGCTACTGTGTAGTGGGTCCCATTTAGAAGTGGCTACTTCATTCGCACTTTCCTTGACTCATGGAGCTGCGTGAATGTTATTACAACTTTTCGCCCGATATGGCAGTTTAAGTCCGGCTTGATACTGTAAGTAAAGTAATCCATTGGTTTCCAAAGGAGATTTTATTTGTGTCGCCAGCATAGCCTATTGACAATTTATGTTGTAAATAGGCCTACCTTATAATCCTACCTGTAGCTTAGGGAAGCTTACAGCTTTCTATTAGGATCTAGTTTGTTAGTTACAGTTTTGTCATAACTCCCTAATGCATTTTTTGCATTTAGAATAGCCAGAGCGTGTATATCTCAATCGGAAAATTAAACAATATCGGTGCCTATGGACTAGGCTGGGTGAACCCAGCCTGATCTGCCCCGGCCATTTATTTTTTGATTTCGTAAAAGATTGAGCTTGGTCTGATGAAAGCCAGACTAGCCATGGACCTCAGTTACACAATGCAAGGGAACATGAATCAGCCTATATTTGCAACGAACAATAACGGACAAAAGCTCTTCAACTGGCCCGTTAAAATGTGTATGAACAGTCTAGCGACGATTTCATCAAGGCCCATTTGGACATGTCAGTTATTTGCACCACTGGTTAGATGTAAAACAGCATTTCGTTTCAGACTAGGCTACTGTTACTTAATTTGTGCATTAACAATAACGTTTCAGACTACTGTTACTTAATTTGTGCATTGACAATAAAGTATTACATGAACTAAAGATGACTAAAATATTATGTAGAAGAAGAAACATTCACAAAAAATCCATCCATCCAAAATGACCTTTGTTTTTTGATAGCTGTTGAAAACGGCATGGAACTGACAGAGATGTTTTTGTTTATAAATACATAATAAATAAATAAATAAATAACATTATGCTGATACCTTTTGCTTTTCCCAAATACAATGTAGCCTACAGGTGTAAGTGACCTTTCATCAATCCAGTTGCAATGGATGAACTGTGATGAACTGCCCTACTTGTGATTGTTTAGAGATTTTAAAGGTTTTATAACAATGCTACATCTTCTTTGGCTATTCTACAATCTATTCACCTTTTCAGCACCAGTAGGCTACTTTCTGTGCAGCCGCACACACTCAGGCATGCCAAACAAGCATACACAAAGTTTCAAGAGTGGGGGATGGAGTAAAATATGGAGACAAATTGAAGTGTGATTTATTTTCGCGGAATGGATGTACAGGACTGAGCGGCGGTCATATTTTGTACCGCTATGCGGTACATCTAGTTATTATTATTCCGCTTACCACTTTTTCCATACGCTATTTCTCTTGAACAGTTTAACTTAGAAACTTCATTCAAACTTTGTTACGTAGGTCTTCAAACAGATCGGGTTGGTATGACTTTTCAACTTTGAAACTTTTATACTTTTTAAACTATTAAAGAAAAACGTTTTAAAAATCCCCATAGACTTAACATTGCCGATTGTGACATCATAATACGGCCGTTAAGCAATTAGAATCCTATGGCAGGTGTTCAGGCCACCTGCAGCCTCAGGCTTTAAGCATACAATCTGGGTCAATTAAGACTACACATCTTATTCAACTGTTTCCTCTGCCCAAAACTGTTTCAAAATAAAAGTCTCCACTACAATAATCCACTGTTAAACAAATGTAACCCATTAAACTACTGAACTTTTTACATTCAACTTTTAAACGGTCTACTTTTAAACTATCATTAAACTATCTATCTATTAAACTAGCTGTCTATCAACAACTTTTAAACTATCTACATTCAACTTTTAAACTATATACATTCACTAGCTGTCTATCAACAACTTTTAACTTGTCATCAACTATGTCAACACTTTTCATCAACTATGACTCCTACCCACTGTAGCTAGTTAGCATGGTTAGCAAAGTTAGCATTGCTAACATTTTTAACAAAACTGCTAAAAATGATTAGCTAGGTTAGCTAAGTCACATGGTTAACATAGTTAGCATGTTAGCATGCTAGTTAGCATTTTTATCAAAACTACTAAAAATAATTAGCTAGGTTAGCTAAAGTAACATGGTTAGCATAGTTAGCATGCTAGTTAGCATAACTGTTAAAAATGATTAGCTAAGTTAGCTAAGTAACATGGTTAATATAGTTGGCATGCTAGTTAGCATTTTTTGCAAAACTGTTAAAAATGATTAGCTCGATTAGCTAAGTAACATGGTTAGCATAGTTAGCATGCTAGTTAGCATAACTGCTAAAAATGATTAGCTAAGTAACATGGTTAGCATAGTTAACATCTTTAAGATGTTAAGATGCTGGATTAGCATTTTAGCAAAACTGTTAAAAAATGATTAGCCCGGTTAGCTAAGTAACATGGTTAGCATAGTTAGCATGATAGTTAGCATAGTTAGCATAACTGCTAAAAATGATTAGCTAAGTTAGCTAAGTAACATGGTTAACATAGTTAGCATGCTAGCATTGTTAACATGTTAATTAGCATAGTTAGCATAACTTTTAAAATGATAAGCTTGGTTAGCTAAGTCACATGGTTAACATAGTTAGCATGTTAGTATTGCTAGTATAGTTAGCATGTTTAGCAAAACTGCTAGAAAATGTTAGTTAAGTTAGCTAAGTAGCATAGCATGTTAGCATTGCTAGCACTGCTATAAAACATTAGCTAAGTAGCATGGTTAGCAGAATTAAAAATCTTAGCATAACTGCTAGTAAACATTAGAGCCATTCCAACTTTCAGTTATCACCATTAAACTATTTGAATATCAACATTCATTAAACTGCTAGAAAACGTTAGCTAAGTAGCATGGTTAGCAGGTTAGCATTGCTAGCACGCCCCCCAGGTATTGATTCGAATGGCATTATCCATGTGGATGGGTCTGAGTGTTTTCTGCAGGGTAACATACAATACTACTACCATAGATAAAGCTGCTTCATGCAATAGCATGACCTATGCTTATAGTTCTATTCCAACGTTGATTTCTACCCAACGTATAGTAAAAAGAAAAGACAAATTTAAAACTAGAAACCTAACAAATATTCTTTCCATACCTCAGCATATTCCTCAAAAGCCAGAGGCATTTGTTTACTAAATATAGGTGCACTTACTACCAAAACCTTTGCAATCAATGATTTTATTAGTGAAATTTTTTTTTTTCTGTTTCTTGTTGAAACCTGGCTGACTTCAGACAGCGAAGCTGTTCTTGTTGAAACTTGTCCCCCAAATTATAATTTCTTCCACTCAATTAGACAAGGCAAACGAGGTGGTGGAATTGCCTCTATTCTCTCAAACAAATATAGTTGCACTAGAGTCAACTTTGGCGGTCGCTTCCCTTTGAGTATATTGCCCTCACTCTGAAAGCTGACCCAGCTGTACTTCTATTAACCTTATACACGCCCTCCTAAACTATGGACTGGCTTTCTCGACCAGTTTTCTGAACTTATGTCGCTCATCATCACTAGTTATGATCGGATAATTGTAAATGGCGACTTCAATATTCATGTCAATAAGACAACTGATGCTAAAGCCAGTAAGTTCCTTAATGTGTTGGACAGTTTAGAGCTAAAGCAGCATGTTACAGGACCCACCCACAACCTTGGCAACACCCTCGATCTAGTCATTTCTAGAGGGATAGAAGTCACAGACTTATCAGTAAATGATATAAATATGTCTGATCATCATTGTGTATCTTTTAATATAGTACTACATACTCCAAAAATTCATCCCGAAATTGCAATCAAATCAAGCGACTCTTGGACATTAGAGCAGAACAGCAGTTCATAGCTCTTATAGACTCCATAAATGTAGATATTTTACATCATCCCATTGATCAAATGGTAGAGGCTCTCAATCGTGAGTTAGGCTCTGCTTGACAGAGTGGCACCCTTAAAGACTAAAAAAGGCCCTGTAGCAAACCCGACACCTTGGATGAATGAAAATATCCATGATCTAAAAAAGATCATGTAGAAAAGCTGAGAGAACATGGAGAAAAACTAAGTTACAGGTTCACGTGCCATTCTAAAAGAAAAAAATAGCAAATTATAATAGAGCTATTCGAATGAGAGGAGGAACCACTTCTCTAAGGTAATTGCTGAAAACAGTGGAAACTCTAGGGTGTTGTTCTCTACCATTGATAGGCTATTGCATCAAACACCTTTTGATACACTCAGTCAGGCATCCTCTCTAAGATCTAAGAAATTGCAGACTTCTTCAAAAACAAGTCATTTCTATAAGGGAAGCTGTTGGTAACACAAGTAATATGTTTGATAGTACACCCAAAAACAGCCCCCAAAATTAAGGTCCTTTAGCACTATTACTCAATCTGAGCTTGGTAAAATTATAACTCAAACCGGCTCCTCAACATGTGTTTTAGATCCAATCCCTACTAGATTCCTCAAAAAAGTATATGATGGCTTAGCTCCCTTTTTCTCAAGGTAATAAATACCTCATTAGAAACAGGTATATTTCCAACTGCTTTTAAAACCGCTGTTGTGAAACCTTTTACTTAAAAAGTCAAATCTTGACCATACCAATCTGAGCAACTACAGGCCTATATCAAATCTATCGCTTTTGAGCAAAGTACTTGAAAAAAGTTATTTGTAATCAGTTAAATACCTTCCTCATCGAAAACAGTATCCTTGAAAAATTCCAATCAGGTTTTTAGATCAAATCACAGCACAGAAACGGCTCTAGTAAAATAGTCAATGATCTCAGACTGGCTACTGACTCAAACAAAGTCTCAATCCTTATTCTTCTGGATTTGAGTGCAGCATTTGACACCATTGATCATAGCATCCTAATTCACCGCCTTGCGAAGTGGGTGGGTCTCTCTGATAATGCTCTAAACTGGTTTCAAACCTACATTACTGGCAGAGATTTTATATCAGTCTAGGAGATTATGTATCTGAAAACATGACTTGCATTTTGGTGTGGCCCAGGGAGCTGCCTTGGTCCCCTGCTATTTTCTATATATGCTTCCATTGGGAAACGTCATAAGTCAGCATAATGTAAACTTCCACAGCTACGAATGATACCCAATTGTATATTTCTGTGGAGCCAACTAACCCAGATGGCCTTTGCTCCCTCACTGCATGCCTAACCTCCATTAATCAGTGGATGAGCAAAAAAAATTTGAAACTAAATGATGACAAAACAGAGGTACTTCTGGTTGGACCAAAACTAAAGCGAGATATTATTCTTAGTAATCTGGGGAACTTGGCACCAGGTCAAACCAAAAGTAACAAGCCTCGTGTCATCTTAGATGCAGAGTTAAGTTTTTAAGCCCCATATCAGTAAAGTTACTCAGACAGCCTATTTCCACTTGAGAAACATTGCCAAAGTGCGGCCCTTTTAACTCAACAAGATGCAGAAAAACTAATTCACGCCTTTTATCACTAGCAGGTTAGACTACTGCAATGCACTTTTCACTGGTCTTCCCAAAACATCTAAAAGAAACTGGCACTCATACAGAACTCTGCGGGCTAGACTTTTAACTAAGACTAAGAAGAGAGAACACATCACCCCTGTGTTGGCTGAACTGCACTGGCTCCCTATTTCCTATAGAATTGATTTTAAGGTTATGTTAATTACTTACAAAGCTCTGAATGGCATAGCACCTTCATATATCTCTGAGCTTTTAATATCTTATCAACCACAAAGGAAACTTAGATCATCCAATTCTAATCTTTTAATCATTGCCCAAAGTGCTCCACAAACAAAGTGGAGAAGCTGCTTTTATCCATTATGCCCCCAAACTATGGAACACCCTGCCTCTGTACATCAAGCAGGCGAAGTTCAGTAAATATTTTTTAAAAGATCTGAAAACATACCTGTACAGGAAAGCTTTTAGTTAACTCATCTTATCCTGTAGACTACTTTTTCAGATTATTCCACATCTGCTACTATTGGAGGGCGCAGCCAGCCAGAAGCAGATGGGCTCCCCCTATTAAGTCAGGTTCTGCTCAAGGTTTCTTCCTGGAATATGGGAGTTTTTCCTTGCCACAGTTGCCATATGGCGTGCTTGTGGGGGGTAAGAGGGTTAAGGCTGCCAGTCTTATGACGTCATTTTCTATATTTTTGATATGTTGCTGAGTGGATCATAAACAGCCCCAGCAATGAAGAAAAGTGATTGATAATGACTGACTGACTATTATTGTGTTATGCTTCAAATGTAAAGCACTTTGAGCTGCATTCTGTGTATGAAAGGTGCTATACAAATAAAGCTTATTATTATTAATATTATTATTATTATTATTATTATTATTATTATTATTATTATAATAAACGGATCTGGGCATTTTTTTCAAATACGAGAAAATTAACGTTTGGTTCCCAGACCACGTCTCATTGAGAAGTGGTGGCGCTAGCCAGGCTATGAGTGTGGACGTGTGTGTGCCACAAAGACCTGACCCTTTTTTGTCTTCCCCACACCATGCACAAGCCCGGAGTGCCTAAACCCAAGCCTTTGCTGTTTGCCAGCGGGTCACTGCTGTGGAGCACGAGGAACCGGTGGGCTTACATCTGGCCTGCTGCTTGAAGAAGGATCTGCCTGCCAGCACAAAGTGAGGTTGTTGTCTGGGCATGTGTTCGGAAAAAACAGAGTGGGCCCCCTACTGTGGCCTGGTTGAAGCTCTTCCAGAGACCCCCTCCTTCGGCATAGCACGTGCGGTGGTTGAGGTAAAGAATACAAGGATACAAGGAAGTTTATTGTCACATGCATATAGTTACTCTGGATGTAAGAAATGCAGTGAAATTATGTCTGGTGTCAGCCTATTTGTGCATTTATGGGGGGGGGGGAGTGCAGTAGTGCAGTAGAAGAGGGGTTTAGTAGATTAAGTGGCAAGGGCTGCATAAAAAAAGGTAGGGGAGGATTGGGATGGGGGGGCACCAACAAGGAGCACCCAAGAGCAACAGGGGCAAGGAAAAACTCCCTTACTAAGAAAGAAACCTTGGGCAGATCCACGGGCTAACCCAACTGCATGGAAGATTCCCTGTGCACCTGTGTAACCTGAACCCCTGTGATGTTCCCTTAGGCCTTTATCTAACCCACTCTACATCTCTCTTTCTTCCCCCTTACCTCACTGTGAGGTATACCATCACCAGTCATCAGGCATCCGTATGTTTGGCCCTCATCTTACTCATCTCATCTGAAGTCCCATCCCTACGACTGCCCTATCATCGCCTATTCTGTCCCCCCTACCTGGATTGCTGGCCCGTACAGCCTAGCGACCCACAACTTGCCCTATGACTAACTCCTGATCCCCCTGGAAAATTCAATTTCCTACACTGGACTATTTGAACTTTCTGACATATAGGATTCATGCATTATCATACGGTAATGTAACCATCCCACCTCTTGTAACATACACCTCAGGTGGCTGAGGTGACACACAGAACACCATGTTCTATTCTCTACACCTGACTAACTTATGCATTTATCATGTATACAACAGACCTTACTGTTCTGTAACTGACCCTAGGCAGATGTGTCAGGCCCTTGAGTCGAGAATCTGCTCGAGTTTCCTTCCTATATGTATCTCCAATTCTAGGGAGTTTTTCCTCGCCCCTGTTACCCATGGGCCGCCTTGTCTTTTCTCTGATTGTCTAACACTCTGTAAAGCACCATGAGACATGTGTAATGTTTTGGCGCTCTATAAGTGGAATTAAATTGAAATTGAAATTATTAGAAACTGGGCCGGTTATGCCGGTTAGATAAAGCTGCAAATATGTTAGACCAGGAAGTTATCCGTGAGCGCTCAAGTCCGTGGTCAAGTCCAATAGTGATGGTTCGAAAGAAATCTGGTGATTGGTGCTTTTGTGTAGATTATAGAAAACTGAATGCTGTTACACACAAAGACACATTTCTGCTACCCAGGATCGAGGAGACGTTAACCACCCTATATAAGGCCGAATGGTTTTCGACCCTAGATCTTACTAGTGGATATTGGCAGGTTGAGAGCTTGTACGAATTTAACCGCATGGCCTTTGGCATATGCAATGCACCAGCAACGTTTCAATGTTTAACCCTTTGCAGACGGCCCATTCTAATTTCGGTACCCCAGTACCGATGACGTTCAGTCTAATAACTCCGCCATACCCCAACCAATTTTATCACTGAAAACTTCCTCAAACCACGTCACATCATAGGCTTTCTGGCGATATGATTGGTTAAAGGGATTTGTGGCCTTGATTTCTTTACTACGTGAAGGAAAAATCAAGAGTTGGCGTCTCCCTCCACTAGAGGAAAAACAGCAGGAAGCACTATGCATCGTTGATCTTGGCGTCGTCTAAAGGAGAAACTACTGGATCATCTGAGGTAAAAACAAGTCTTTTTATGTTATTACTTGTTATCCATGTTATTACTTCAAAATTGTTTTAAAAGTTATTTTTGCTGGTAATTACACCTTGTATGCATGGCCGTAACATAATGCGTGTGTGTTCACTTCAGCTGATGACAGCTGGTATTTTAGCACACCGTAATCTTTAGTAAACTTCGTCATTTTGGGGGCTACTATATGTCAACCACGATTACAGACCTACTAAGACTGAAACTTTAACGATTTGTTCTATTTTGAGCGATGTTGCTTGCTTGTCATCTGATAGAAAACTAGCTAAGTTAGGTAGCGTTAGCATCAGGAGAGGCTGCAACATGTCCTTAATAGCGTAGTCGAGATAAAAGTTCACTCCGTGCTTCATGACTGCCAACTTTATGTCAAGTAGACCTAATGGGGTATTTTATTGTCAAATAAACCTTTCATTCCTTAAATAATATGTATAGCACAATTTACAGTTGTTTGTAGCCAAGTTGCTTAGCTTACTTAGATAGAAACATCTGACATGAATGACAAGCGTTAATGTTACGTTACCGGCGTGAAGACTGTGTTGATCACCGATGGTGTAGCGTAAGGATTTTATTCATTGACTGCTGTTTTCATGAATACATGACTGAAGATTTGTTATAAATGTGTTTTAGTATTGTTTAGCTTTTTTAGGCTGTAAGGTTGGCTGCTCACGATTATGAGGGTTTGTGGGTGGCTAACTATGATGGGAGCTCATACACCCAAGCCTACTCGTCAACACATTATTTTCTAAGGGGTGTTTTTTGTCTTTACGCAACTGCAGTAGCCTATGCACGGTGTGTATGTGTATGCATATGCTGTTTAGATGTTTTCTGTCATCTCCTGACTCATGTTAATAAATCAATTTTTGCTTGTAAGCTGGTATGCTATGTATGATTTAGCCAAGGCAATAACACTTACTGTAGTGAGCTCTGAGACTAATGTTACCTCTCCAAGCAATATTGGAGTTCTCCAGTGACAATAATACTTTTAGTGAAAAGAGTCATGGTTGGTGGTGATTAAGATTATGTGGAAGTAATGTAAAATAAAACTAAACAACCTATTCACTATCAGACCTGTGATTTGTTATTTTAGATGGAGGGAGAGAAGTACGTGCAACTGGGGTGAAAGCAACCCGACTGCTGATGGCAAATATGACCCCAAGGACCACGATGGCATGGACATGGGACATGGATGGGTAGCTTCTGGATGAAGAAGAAGAAGACAATGATGTGCTACAGGAGGAGAATCTTCCATCATCCTCAGCTGGGTAAGCATGTTTGTGTGTGTGTGTGCGTCCATCTGGGCGCAAGCACATTTCTGGTTGTGATAAGAGTGTTGCTTATAACAATAATGAGAGGGATTATAGTGATAATAGTTTGGTTAGATTTATAATTCAATTTCTATATTTCTTATCTGACAATTTCTTTATTTTGAGTTTGGTCAAGTCCCATGTCAGGTAGAAAGCATACACTTTGCCTATCCTTCCAACACAGAGACACCAACTCCAATAGCATTTACACCCCATCGTCTGCTAGGCTTAGATGGACACACACACGCATGCACACACACACACACACACACAACCATGCCACAGCTGTGACAATGCACACACCACGGATCTGGTGTGAATGTGGCGTTAGTGTATCACCTTATGTGTGGGGCAAATGATATGGATAATTATATATTGTATCAAATTATACGCTGTATGGTTGTTAAATGTATTGAATTTCTTCTAACGTTTTAATTGTTTATATATATATATATGTGTGTGAATGTTAGTATGAATTGATGTTTTGTTCACCATGTAAGATTTGTTGATCTTTGTTATACTGTTGTCTTGTCATTTTTGTAGTTCTAATAGTTACTGCATGTTTGTAAAAATATGTTTATGTTATTTACCTGAAGTTGTTGTTCCTGGTTATTTAATCACATTGTTTAAGACTTTTCTAAATAAAATGATTTATTTCCCCTTTCGTAAACCTAACACATGTGCCAGTGTCTCTATATTCTTGTTTTTTCATAGTAGAATGAAGCACACGGAGAAGCAGTTACAATCAGCTAGTCTGTCTTTCAGCCTTTATCTGTCCTCCCCACAATTGATTTAGCCTCTTCAGAGTACAGTAAGACATCCCATATTGAGCTTGTTTTGATGGTAAAACAGCTTATTTTTTACATGACCATTATATCTGTATTTTTAGGTCAGATGCCAAACCGGGAAATGAAAACATTCTACTCTTTAAAAATTCTACTTGTTACTGTTATGAGTAAATTAATCATAACTTCTGAACCAAAGGTGATAAATTGATTCTGTTTTTTTTCACTGAGGAGAACACAACACTGGCTATCCATTGCACACTATAGCTACAACAGACATCAGGTGAAAAGAAAGATTCATCTTGAGAAATTGATATTTTCATCGTTTTTTGATATTGAATTTTGAAGGTTTTGTTTAAAAACAATGTGTGTTACCCTCAAACTTATTAACTATGATATGTACCATTTTAAAGGGCTAGTTCTCCTGATTACAATGGTGGGTATATCTTATCTCTGTCATGTAGCATGGCCACAATAATAAGCCTTTTGTCTCACAAGGGCATCAAGTATGAAAAAAGCGGAATGTTTAGTGTGCCGCCTGCAAAGGTCTAATAAATTTATCATAACTTTTTTTAACAAAAGGTGACACATTGATTCTGTTTTTATCAGTGAGTAGAGGACAAAATTGTGAATCTCCCATACCCTCTGTTTTTCTCTATCTACAATAGAAATTGGGAGAAAAATTAGATTTATCTTGACAAACTGATATTTTCGTGTTTTTGGGGGTTGAATTTTAAAGATATTTTTAAAAAATTATGTATGTTCTCCTCAAACTTATAAAATATAATTAATACCATTTGAAAGGGCTATTTCTCCTGATTAGAGTGGTGGGTATATTGTATCTTTGTCATGTAGCATAATCATACAATAAGCCTTTTTGTGCCATAAGGCCATCGAGTATGAAAAAATGGAATGTTCGGCACAGTCTGCAAAGGGTTAATGCAATGCTGTGTGAGCGGCCTTACAGCAGAGGCAGTGCTGGTCTATGCAACACTACCAACATTTTTGTTCAGTTTGTTCATTTCAAAGTTTGCATGGGGAATCTAATAATAGGTTTTTTTTTTTTGTTAAATTATCTTTTTGTTCAATTAATAATTTGGGTTACAATTTGTACCCAATTTATACCCACCCACCACTATGAATTCAGGGGTTGTTTAAGTTCTGATTTCAGTGGACAATTCGGTTTTAACCCTTTAGCTGCCAGGGTTTAAAAAAAATAAATTGGATTTTTACATCAAAATTTCAAAAGGCCATGGCTTGCAAGTGGTCAGAGATAAAGTCCTACTGTAAATGTGAATCATTGAGTATAAACAAAAGTTTATGAAGGGGGTAAATGTACTCATCTAATTTGCATATTATGACATCACTGGATGGTAACCACCGTGAATTATGCACATTTCAGGAAATACTAGATGTTGAACATATTTGAACAGTTTTACTTTCTTTTTTGTCATTTCACCCACATAACAAATGAACAGGAAAACGGTCACATGTAAACCAACAATAGTAAACTATTACTATAATCACAAACCCTATGCTACTATACAATAAAGTAGCCTGGTCAGTTCCTATCGCGGGTGACTTTGTAGTTCTTCAGAGCCCTATTTTTTACAACCCCTGCTGTCTATACCACGTCCATTACGGACACTATCATCACTATTGCCACTGGCACCTCCAGCTATGTTGGGCCGAGGGTCGAAATACAGTAAGCATGGTATGCTTAGTGGACACTGTCGCAAAGACGCACCTCCATTCACAGACGCACCGTGACTATCAGTCAATAGACGATCTATCATATTCTCCATAAGGCAGATATTCTCCTTCAGAATCAGAATAGGTCAATAACAGACCCAAGACTTCATCACATGTGAACATTTGGTGTATTTCTGCTTCAATTTGTGCAAAACTATGGCCCGCATCGCTTCCGCGTTATGGAGGAAATGCACGTCTTCTTCGTGTGTTTCTCGAGTGTTTCTCGCGTGCTTCCTGAAAACTTTGGAAAAAAAAGGTTGAGCTTGAATCGAAGCTCTGGGTGTCTGCCAGACTAGTGGTCAAGAGTACAAATGAGATTTTACACTGTACTTGGGTCTATTGTCTGTTTTATTTTCTTTCTGGGTCACATTGTAAGTCGCCAGGGGGTAAAGCCTGACCCAGCAAAAGTTGAAGCCATTTAGAAATGGCCAGCCTCCATTAACATCCGTGAACCAACCACAAAGCTTAATGAAATGAGGAGTAGAAGAAAAAGAAGAGGAGGAGAAAGAAGAGGAAGAAGTAGAAGAAGAAAAGGAAGAAGAAAAAGAGGCGGAGGAGGAAGAAGAAAGAGGAAGATGAAGAAGGATGAAGAGGAGGAAGAAGAATAGGAAGAAGAGGAGTGTGATGGTCGCAATAGCGGCCACACACACAGACACCGAAATCACAAAGTCGGTAATGCCCTCCCCTTGCACTCAATCGTTCTTGTGTTATTGTCCTTTTATATAATTAGTTTATTACACATTTCTTACATGTGTACATACATGCATTCATGGCACATTCATATACATATGCACACAATTCATAACATTTCAGTAATCACGCAACGCATAGATTTAATTTCAGACTTTATTGCTTAATTTAACAGTACATAATCATCAAGTTGAGTGCACGCAGCTTTTCAATTGTGTTCTGGTACGTCTACGTTTGTTTAAGTTTGTTTTCATTTACCATGGGGCTTGTGGCGTTCCTGGAGTGTGGCCGACTCTTGAAGGAGCAGTGTGCGTTGCGCTGTTTGGTCCGGGCAAATCCTCCTGACTGGCAAGACGGAGCAGAACGTTCCGGCAGCTTAACAACACTTTGGCCATGTTCAACGGCGTCTTTGCCAGGGGGGAATGGAGGGAATTTCTGTATTTATGGTTTGTAATTGTTTTGTGAAATATGGTATTTACAAATTACTTGGTTTGTTTATCTCTAGAGAAGTATTTAGTTATCTTTTCCAATGTTTTGTTGTGTTCTAAGAGTTAATTGATTTTGATGGGATCCCTTTTAGTAGTTATTGGTTTGATCAGTTTGTATATAAGTTTCCTTTTTTTCCTCATTCTGTGGTTCATGTTGGAGGGTGAAGTCTTCTGTTAAGTTATCCTGATTTTTGAGCACAGAAACTTTTAGACAAGAGGTATTTTTGAGATATGTGCTTCCTAGAGACATTTTTTAGTAGTTGGGAACGGGACTTTTTAACATAATTAAGGTGTGCTGAATCCAACTAGCCCTGTTCCCAAGCTGAATTTTGAGTTTATGACCATCTAATTAGCATAAACAAAATGGTTGCCAAAATGGCGATTTTGGGCACTTTCTTTGGGAGGATGTCATTATACCATGTAAATTAATTCATATTGTTCACAGAAATCTCCCTTGGCCAATAGATCAAGGATACAGGCTGTGAAAAAAAGAAAAACAATCTATATTATGCCCATGTTAATTACCTGAAAAAAACTTAATTGTTAAAATTTTATAACTGAGCAGGCCCATGGTATTTGACGAATGAGACTTATGTTTTTTGAGGGTTTCGGGCTTGAAACCAAAGGGTTGCCGTTCGATCCCCAACCAGTAGGAAAAAAAGTGCCCTTGAGCAAGGCACCTAACCCCTCACTGCTCCCCGAGCATCACTGTAGCAAGGCATCTCACTGCTCCAGGTTAATGTGTGCTTCAATGTGTGACCTGTGTGTTCATGGATGGGATACATGCAGAGACCAAATTCCTTGTATACACAAGTATACTTGGCCATAAAACCTGATTTACATTACATTTTACATAATTGAAGTGAATTAGGTTGGTAATGTATGTAGTCTTGGAGTAAGTTACATAGGCCTTTACCCATTTCGGTAACACTTTACGGTAAGGGTACATGAATTATCATGAATTCATGCATGAATTAATTTATGATTTATGTATTACTTCATTCATTAATATCTAATTAATCATCAAGAATTTACTGAGTTCATAGTTTGTCATTTGTGACCTCATACATGAACACATTACTAAAGTATTAGGTACGGTGGGCACATCATTATGAATTATGATGTATTAAGCATGATCATGACTTTATTTTTCTGCCAAAAATGTGATCATCACTGCTCAAATTCTGATTTGAACATAACTTTGAGTTATGAGTTTTCTAAACACATGCCATTATTCACTGCTTTAGTTGAGGGGCCACAGACATGATGAATGCATGACCAATTAACCTAAAATTCATGTAATCATGATGATCATGCTTAAGAAATCATAATGATATACCCATCACACCTAATGCTTTAGTTGATGTGTTGTTCATACATGAGGTCATCATGAATAAGAGTATATGGATTCCTGTAAATTCCGAAAGATTCATAGGATATAAAGGAATGAAGTAATGCATAAATCATGAATTAATTAATGCATGAATTCATGATAATTCATGTACCTTTACCATAAAGTGTTACCCATATTTCTTCATAACCTTTGTGTTAGTAGAATGATTGAATGTCCTGTGAATTAATAGCTAGATGAATAACATTATAACTAGTGCAAGTTCAAGTTACTTTACTTGCACTAGTTACTTACTTGCCAAAAAAGGAGCACAGAGGATGCCATCTTTACGGCAATTCACTCCGCCCTGTCCCTCCTTGACAATAGCAACACCTACGTATGTGAGAATGCTGTTCATTGACTTCAGTTCAGCACCATTATCCCCTCCAAACTGATCACCAAACTCCGTGAACTGGGCATCAATACCTCCCTCTGAAACTAGATTCTGGACTTCCTAACCAACAGACCGCAGTCTGTTAGATTAGATAACCTCACCCATTCAACCCTTACCCTGAACAGCGGCGTGTGCTGAGCCCTCCTTTACTCCCTCTTCACCTACAACTGCATACCTGCATATGGCTCTAACACCATTGTCAAGTTTGCAGACAACACTACTGTGATTGCTCTCATCATCAACACTAATGAAACAGCCTGCAGGGAGGAGGTCCAGCACCTAACAACCTGGCTCTCAACACCAAGAGGACCAAAGACCTCATTGTGGACTTCATGAAGTCAAAAGCTAGCACACAAAGCCCCATCCTCATCAACAGGACTGAGGTGGAGCATGTCATCAGTTCATATTTCTGGGTGTCCACATCTCTGTGGACCTCTCTTGGACCCTCAACACCTGTACCTTGATCAAGAAGGCTCACCAGCATCTCTTCTTCCTGGAGACTAAAGAACACAACCTCTCTCCTCAGATCCTGGTGAACTTCTAAACCTCTACCGCTGCACCATTGAGAGCATCCTCACCAACTGTCACAGTATGGTATGGCAACTGCTCTGCCTCTGACCGGAAAGCACGGCAGAGGATGGTGAAAACTGCTCAATGCATCACTGTCTCCTCACACCCCTCATTGGAACTCCAATGATTTTAAACTCCCACGAAGATGTTTACCAATGAAGCCAGGCCAGACTCTTTGCCAAAGAGGACTGTAAACATAGTCAAGAGTATGGTTCATGAGGTGATAATAAGGCTAATTAGCATAATAATAGTTTTTTTGCATTTTTATATTTTTCATAGCCTTTACTATTTATTTATTACCCATGGGAGATTTCTGAGATGCACAGATGTGAACAATATTAATTTATTTACATGGTATAATGATGCCCGTCCGAAGAAAGTGCCCAAAATCGCCATTTTGGCAGCCATTTTGTTGATGCTAATTAGATGGTCAAAAACTCAAAATTCTGCTTGGGAACAGGGCTAGTTGGATTCAGCACATGTTAAATATGATTAAAAAGTCCTGTTCCCAACTTTTACTAAGAAATGCCTCTAGAGCCATATACAAGGACTTTTTCTTGTCTATTTGTTTAAACCTGGAATAAATCCGATTTTTGTTGAACCCACAATCCAGTGTGTCTGTGTCTACTGCTCGATCCCTCACAAGGAGGAAGAGGAAGAAGAAAAAGAAGAGGAAGAAAAGGAATAAGAAGATGAAGAAGAAGAAAAAGAGGAAAAGGCAGAAGAAGAGGAGGAAGAAAAAGAAACAACTTTCTTTCTCAACAGTGAGTTTTTTTAATTATGAATCTACACACCTCAAGCACGTATTGACTCTATAAACAATATGTGATGACACACCATTTTACTGACAAATCAAAGACTGGTTTGTGTTCTTTCTGGATTTAAATGGCATTCAGAAGGTCAATGAGAAAGTCCACGTTCTGCGTTTTCAACCTAAACATGATTTACACGCGAATTCGGAAACGGGAGAATTTGCCCGTTAGTGCAGCACATTCTCCACACAGGCAGAGCCCTCTAGTGATTACCAGTTGAAGGCACCCTCTAGTGATTAAAAGAAAACACACCCAAAACAGTTCAAAACGTTCCTATTTCACAAACAAATAAGAACATACATAAACTTGCAACCAGCATGGAAGCAAAACACACAAGACAAAGCAAAACAGCAGTGCGCATCCTGACCTCATCAGCAAATGGTCCAGGGGCGGAGGACATCGATTGGGACACGGTTGAAGTGGCACGGCTATAATAACAGAACAGAATCACACCATGGCTCAATCAAACCTCTCTGACCATAGAGCACATAGCCAGCACTATGAGCTACACTGACTTTATTGCCACACGTCTTTGTTGTGCCTTTTTGATTATGTGAGTGGTGTTCACTTCCCATTTGAAATTGTTGCTGATGTACAAGCCAAGACATTTAAAGGAGCCTCCTCCTCAAATCCACAACTATTTCCTAGTTTTTATATGAATATGAAAGCAACTATTGAAATTCAGAAATTGGAAACCCAAGAATCTTCAGTAGCATTAACAGCACTGAACCATTGACCGTCAAAAAGGACACTGACTAATCTCTCGAGCTGACAAGAATTGCACCTAACTCTAAGCCTGTCAAGACAAGCCAAAGTATAGTGCTGACAAAAGGAAGGACAGACCACTCATGTGGTCCCCAAATAATAATTGGATTTGCTGAGTGCTCACAGGGATGTCCGTATGCCCTTGACTTTTAGGCAGATAATAAGACACCCTAGAGAGATACTGTAGGTGCAATGCTAAAGTAATTCTAGTACCAGATGAGCACACTCAGGCATCTCATAGCCAGATATCACAACGGATGATGCTTGAATTCCTTCTCTAAACCCCTGGCTGGTGACAGACATTTCATCCTGTGGAGGGGAGTCTCATAAAGTTTCTCCCAGCAATAATAATAATAGTAATATTATTAAAACGAATAAAGCGAGATCTTTGGTTTGATCAATGAATAGACTGGGGAGAATCTCATTTCAGTTAATGGGATCTCCCGTCTAAAGCTCAGTGGTGGTAAAACACATACATATTCAAGGCAAATGTAATGCACACCAAGGACTTGGTGAGGTGCTGGCCACCAAAATACTTAGAAAGGGTACAAAAGCACCTCACACTCTGGCTCCAAATGATTTTTTAAATGAAATGATAACGTTTAGGCCTGGGGCCTTCTTCTGATCAATCTGATTGATACACACACCTCAGTAAAGTCAACATACACCATACCAGTCTGTTGTTGCCAGCGTCCTCTTTTATGCAGTGGTATGCTGGGGAGGAAGCACAAAAAAGAAGGATGCTGGGTGACTAGATAGGCTGGTAAGGAAAGCTGGCTCTGTCGTGGGAACTGAACTGGAATGCATCACTTCAATATCAGACAAAAGGACCCTGGACAAACTGATCAACATCTTGCACAATGAATGTCATCCACTCCATAGCACTATTACAAAGCAGAGGAGCTTGATCAGCTGGAGACTTCGCTCACTGTCATGCATAACTGACAGACTGAGGAAGTCATTTGTCCCCAGGGCCCTTGAACTGTTCAATGCTTCACAAGGGTAGAGGAGAGAGACTTCTCTGCATAGTCTGTCTGCCTCTCCACCTTCTCCATGTTTGTGTACTGTCCTCTAGCCTACTGTTTACTGCTACACTGTTTACATGCTATATTAGCACATATGCATATCCCCTCCCTTCCTCCCACAGCCTGAATTGTGCATGGCCGTACTTAATACCTTTTATTTAATACTTGACCAATGGCTGTAACCCTATTACTTCAACCTATTCTTGCACTGATATAGTTTTTATATTACTTGTCTACATTATTCTCTTATATGTCCATATTTATTTTATGCTGGTCTCTAGGCTTTATTCTTACACTGTTGCACTTAGAGCAGCCGTGGCCTACTGGTTAGCGCTTCAGATAGATAGATAGATAGATACTTTATTGATCCCCAGGGGAAATTCAAGGTTTCCGTAGCATACAGACAACACACACACATTCACTAACAGCAGAAAAAGTAATTAAAAGGATATAATATAAAAACACAACTAAGCAATAAGGACAGTAGAAGATAAAGAATATACTAAATATACAAAAATACAAATTATACTAACTAACACTTAATCTAAATCAATTCTAAAAACAGTATCCACATAGTAGTGATTAATCAATCAAGAGGCGCTTGCAATGACTGAGCCTGTGATTCTCTGTGCATAGTAAGGTAAGGTCAGACTTGTAACCGGAGGGTTGCCGGTTCGAACCCCGACCAGTAGGAACGCCTGAAGTGCCCTTGAGCAAGGCACCCCTCACTGCTCCCTGAGCGCCGCTGTTGCATCATGAGTATGGAACTACAGACTCAGTCCCTGCCCTGCCTCATGCTTGATCATCCTTAAGCACACTATGTAGATATTTGATTTAGTTTTTTTTAGTATTTAGCATTTTTTTAATCTTCTGCTGTCTCTATTGTGCAGTGGAGTTTTTTTATATTTATATGTCACTCAGGGCAAAAGTGGCACTCCTCTTCCTGCGGATTTCTTAAGTATTGATTTCCGAGCTACCTCAGGTGGAGCGAAGAATAGATCAAATACCAAAATGAATGTAAAAAAATCTGCAGTATTCCATCTGAGGATTGTAATTCAGACTATGATCTTACCCTTGAATATTTGGGACCACATTAGTGCTGTTGCTGTATCTGTTGTTTGTCTCACCTGCATATCCAGCCTTTCCCACAGAGGACTGTGGAATGACCCCCCCCCACCCCCAGCGCCTTTGTTTGTTCCGCTGGGATGTTGTTCCCTGATTTTTAAAGTGGCACTTCTGCTCAATGAGTCTTTTGACTGACTGTGCAGTCAAAAAGCACAACTGTGAATGTTGCTGTCCTTATAGCAAAGTCATGCTGTTGAAAGTGTCCTTGTGGCAAGGGCATGTTGACAGCTCCAATAACGCAACTACACAAATGGTCTTTAATCAGCCAACAAAAAGCATCTGGTAAGTAACATAAATAATCAGTTTAGTTTTACCACAGCATTCAGAACTTATACACTGTAAATTATGACTGACACCAAATTGTTTTTGTTCTTTTTGTGTGTATGAATCTGACAGTACCACAGGTGGGGATGATGACTTGCACACATACTTCCTCACCCCCTTATCGTGTTTCACATAGGGAGTAAGGGTAAAAGGGTGTAAATTGGCATGAGCAAGAAGGTGTAAATGATGAGGAAAAGAATATGTTTTGGGCTTATTTTGGATTTAAAGGACTACAGTGCCTATACCCCTTGCATTTGTTCACCTTTTATTGCTTTTATATATGGAATCATAGTCAATATATTTGGGCTTTTTTACAAAAAAGTTCTTTAATGAAAACAGATTTCTACAAAGTAATGTTAATTAATCAAAATATACAGTTTAATGTAAAATAACTGATTGCATAAATATTCACCCACGTCAAGTCAGTATTTAGATGCACCTTTGGCCATAATCACAGTACGGAGTCTGTGTGGAAAATCTGAAAAAGGCTTGCACATCCAGATAAAAGCAATAAAAAGGGGAAATATCCAAGGGGGTGAATATTTTAGTCAACATGTATGTTAAGACCATTATATAAAAATTATGATAATTGACACACAATATGTGTATCTCATATTTCTCAATGCACACATCCATAAGGATGTTATTGAGCTGCCGCTTCATTCCTTGTTGAAAGAGGTCTACAAGTTATGTGTTTATCATCTTCAAAATTACATGAAATCACTAGGAGCCCTCATTTTAAACCGCAACCCATAGGCTTCAGTGGTATGACAACCACTGAGTGAGAATAAGTGATAATATTAATATTTGTGAACCGGGCACTACAAGGTATATATTGACCGATTAATTATTTGGAGGACAGTTGGCTTAAGATTAGTAGGTCATCTCGGTTTTATTAAAGTTTCACGGAAATGAAAAGGAACTTTTCATTTATTCACTGAAGGAATCAATTTATAGTTTGATAGTTTACAACTTTCTGGTTTGTGCAGTGCACTGACTCACCCAAGTTTGCTTGTAGGATTGTCTACTTGGTATTAAATGAGTAAAATTATTTAGCACTGACATTTTTGACAACTCCACCTCTCAGAAGACTTGAGGGATACGTGCAAACAAACACAAAATAGTGTAATATTTGTGTGCAAGGTAGGCCATTAATTATGAGGAGAAATTGCATTAGATGTTGTTCTGCAGCTTACATATGATGTAAATTGATAGTCCCTAGGCCTGGACATGGGTTTCACGCACCAAATTTTCAGTGCACATCGCTGAGACATGTCAGTATTTTCATTATTAACTCTGTGAATAATTGACCACAATTCTATTTCAAATAATTGACTCTGGACCTCTAGGGCCTTTTTTTTTAAATAAGGGTGACATTATTATAGTGGATGGAATCCACCATCTTAAAATCTCCTGGCTGCTTCTTCTTCTTTTTACCTTTTCAAGAATGAATGCAACTCTAACAGCTTTCCATCCACTATTGTAATTCCTCTGGCATTACATTTCTAGTTATTATTATAACCTTTTCTTTTTACCTTTTCAAGAGTGAATGCGACTCTAACCGCTTAACGTACAGACATGTTGAAATAACCGTTCTGAAGGTCTGGAGTGGGGCAAGAGAGTTGTTATTTCAGATTTTTTAAAAAAGTTTATACTTTTTTAGAAATAGGGGATTAAAAATGTTAACTAGAAATGTAATGCCAGAGAAATTACAATAGTGGATGGAAAGCTGTTGGCTTAATGTTGGTGGGGAGATTCCTGGGGAAAAAAAAAAAAAAAACACTGAATCACTTAATCTTTGAGTTCATACAAACCCTCGTACCAAAAAACTAGATTGTATGCATTAGAAGCTGAGACAGTTGGATTCACAGGTGACACCTGTGCCAGTGTTCTGATTAGCCCAGGAACCTCTCTGGGAGCTTAAAGGTCCAGTATGTAGGAAATAATGGAAAATAAACTGTAACCATTCCAAAAATGATCACCATATGTTGTCAGAGAGTAAGGAAACACGATGAATTGAAGTAATGGCTTATTTGACAACATTACTCTAACCCGTAAAACCCTGCAAAACCCATGAAAAAAATGAGTTACGGGGCAGAATCTCTTGGAATTTTCGTTTATGTTTTGAACGATTAATTCTAGAATAGCGTATTAATAATGGGCTAGCGCGTCCTCCTATTTGGGTTGCCAAATTAGCAAAGGCCAACTGTCAACAGCTGTCAGTTGTAGTCATGAACATTTCCAAAATTAAAACAAGAAACAAATTAAAGTGGACATCGGAGGAGCTTCCTGAGATGGTGACGTCTTCGTCAAACAAAGAATATCAAGTCTGACGCAGAGCTGGCCATATTTTTCCACAACAGGTAGGCCTAGCCTAGGCTAAACTTCATCTGCATCGCTAACTTCAGCTAAATATGTTACGTTGGTTAGAGAGGTATTTTTTGTTTTCACGGTTTCCGTAATGTGTAGCTGGGTCATGGTTGGAGAAACGTTAAAGCTGCTGCTGGTCAACTAACATTAGCCAAGTCTTTATTACATCTGGCAACCCAGAATAGGCTCGCGTCTAGTAGTCTTGAGAACGTTCACCAACGTTGGCCTACAGAACGTTCGGTAACAATCCTACAAATCGCACCTTTAACGAGTGCAGCTGGCTTTAGGCCATTATGACATCACAGCCATTCAAGTCTACTGTATAGGGGAAAAAAAGCTTTCCATCCACTATTGTAATTCCTCTGGCATTACATTTCTTGTTAAACAATGTCAAGGACTGGAACAATCTGCTTTATAATTGAGGATGGCAGTCAGATGTCCATTAATTTAGCAGTGAAAACTCAACCTTGCTGAAATTGTACTACAAGTTGAAAACCACCAGGGTCCTGGTCATTGCTAATGAGGGAGTCTGAATTTCATCAGGCAGTTTTAATGACGCATTCTCAGCCAATGACGCATACAGGGGGCAGATGTTAACCCAGACACAAACATGTAGAAGTCAGGATCTATGACTAATATGATTCTGTTGGTAGAAGTTGTTAACATTACACTTTATTGCCATGGCCTTACTTTTTGGACAATATGTTGTGAGATTACAAAGAAAGATATACAGCCAGAGACTGCCATCTTTGGAAACAAAACATGACAGAATCAGTGCTCAATCTAAAAATAAATTGTTGCACATAAGCACTGCATGGGTGGGTGGTTTTGTTAGTTGAAAATGAATGTTTACACATAACTCAGTGAGAAGGTACTTGTGGCTAGAAACGGGTGTTTGCTTTTGTAGTCTATATAACCTGAGGTAGGTCGAAGAACTCAAATGTTGTTTATGAAATTAAATTTTGTCTACTAGTTTGCCCGTCGGTATGATTGCTATGCTGAATGTATAAGCTAAGCATGTGTTTGGCATGGTAGCTGCCCGTGATTCTGGAATGTCTGAAGCAGAGATTGTGATAGAGCAATGGCCACTTGCACCCCCTGTGTAAGAAGGATGAGTAACTGGGCTAACAGTGAAATGAAGGAGTGGGGGGGACAACTGTGTGGGGGTAATTTTGCGAACGCTGGGGCGTGTGACGTATGGATAAGGAGGCCAGCTTAAATATCCTGGAGGCGGAGGAAGACAGGTGAGTTAATTGCTGTCAATCATCCCTAAGGGCTCCTCCTGAACTTTGTTTAGAAAACATCATCATGTGTGGGAGTGTATAACTTCTGTGACTGTCGACTTCTCGGCTCTCCAACACTAGTAAAGTCTAAAGAGAAAATAATCCTAGGGAACTTAACATTTTGAGGGGATGTTTTACTTTTTTCTTTTTCATAAGATCAACAATCTCAGTCTAATGACTTGTGACAGCATTACATTGTATTTACCTGGTTATCAATACCAAGTCGGTGTTAACAGACCTTTGGGTTTCACTTGAGATAATAGACTACAGCATAGTTTTGGTTATTCTAACAGTTTTTCCATCTTAAACAAACTGATATTAAATAGTTATAATAACTGATTTATAATGAAAGTTCAGTGGAACAAGAAATGTGACTTCTAGTTTAAAAGAATGACATGACTTCACTAGATAACTTCTTACTTTACAAAGAAGATACAAAGACATAAACTTTAACACATCATCTTTGTTTCTGATGGCCATGGTAACAGCATAACTAAAAGCACAAACATTCAGTTCCCTTAATTGACCTCTGCTCCACCCTTTCCAGAACACAAACAAATGACTTTGGTCATGCTTTACTGGGATAGTCCCCTTTAACCTGCAGATATATAGATGCTTAGGTTATCAATAAACTATCTGTTGACAGTGTAAACAAATGTATGGTTTAAGTTAAGATTAAGGGATGGTTTGGTTAAGTTTAAGTTCAGTAATTGTTCAACAACAATTTTACATACTGAACCTGTACCTCAACAGATCATTTCTAAAGTCTCTGTCGACAGACTATCCAAGTAAAATTAACATGACTTCAGATTCCTGCACACTTTATATGAAAAACACAATCCAATCAAATAAAATCAGTTAAGATTCATTGCACACTGAACATGTTTAAAATGTGAAGTGTTTTGGAAGGTTCACAATTCAGAGCTGATAAACAAAACAACTCTTCTTGAACATCATGAAGAAATGTCAAATGTTGTTTCTGTGCAAAGACTCTTGTTCTCATAAAATCTTACAGTAACTAATGACTACATTTTAAAAACACCTAACTTTGCAGCTCTGTCTTATTAATTACACATTGATTACCAACATTTAAAACTCCATCGATTGTACGTTCACAGTATAAAACAGGAATCTGTAATGTTGGAAGGGACACACTTGTATTACAGAACAGTAATATCTTATCACTGGAATAATCTCTTGCTTCAAATCCAAAACATAAATAGCAATGGGCACACATAATTTAGGTGTTACACGTCACCAAAAGAGTTATATATAAAAAAAAAAAACCCATTCATTCCATCTGCTTCCTCATCACAATCACACGTCAGCGCAACACAGCAAAGTCTCTCAAGGACATCTTTAGTTTCCCTTTCAGACCCCTCCTTCCCCTTCCTCATCTCTTCTTCTTCTTTAGTGCAGTCTCCACTACTTGGCCTCGTTTCGCATGCGACAAGCCACCGCAGTGATGAGGGCAGCCCCTTTCCCACTACCGTCCTCCGACTGCATGATTGACACCTCGCACTGCGGCGCCAGTTCACGCAACGTCTGGCGCAGAATGGTGGAGAAACTGACAAGGAGGGGAGGGAGGGAGGGGGGGGGGTGTTATTACAAATTAACAGTTCAAGACCTGTTGTGCTCACACCTGCACGTACACACACACACACACACACACACACACACACACACACACACAGGATATTACTCACTGGGGGTGCAGCTTGTAGAGCGTTCCATCTACCCCCACGGTGACACGGAGGTGCTCAAGCTGCCGGTTCTTCCGGATCTTGTCGACCACGGCAGCGAGACCAGCGGCGCAGAGCTGGGCAGCACGGCGCGCCACCACAGTGCACACCTCCTTCACCAGGATGCTGTCGTCGCACGTGCTGCTGGTCAGGCCCAGGTGCTGCAGGATGGCGCGCACCTGACGCAGGGCCAGTCGGTCACTAACACAAACACACACACACACACACACACACACCAGGTAAGCATGGCAGTCTACACAGTACCTTCATCAAAACACCAAACAAATTTGGCCCCCAGATCTTTAGTCCAATTATTACCTGGCCTTTCCGTGTACTGCCCACTTATTGCACTCTCCACTTACCCTCCTTAGTTAAACTTTTCCTACACTAACCTCTATTTCATGGGTGACTGAGCATTTCACTACCCTTGGAACTACTGTAGCTCTTCTTTGAAAGAAAGCAGTAGGCAATCTCTTCCCAAAATGAAAAGGCCATTATATCATATTCCTGAATTTGAAAGCATGTCGCCCCCTTTGCAGTCACTCAAGATGTACATTTGTCTTTGTTTTGAGCACTACAGAGAAAACTCATTGTATTTCATTTTTAACGGATTCAGCATGGGATGTGTCGGGGAGTGAAACACCACAATGCAGGTTGAATTAGATTTAGAAGTACGGGCCAATGGCAGATTAGAGTGTGTAAGGAGAGAGCATTCAGGCACAGTGAGGAGGGCAGCTCAGGAGCAGCACGCTCCACTGGACTGGAAGGGCAGACACATCCCAAGTTCCTGACTCCTGATCTCTTTTAAGAGAACAGCCATCTCTGAGCTCAGGCGTGGGCGCATGGATGTGTTGGCTGTGTCAGTGGCAGCAAAACAGTCAGTCAAAGCTAAGGGCTTGGTACTTGCATGTGCCACACATGTTTACACACATTTATATACAAAAGAGAGACATGTATATCAGTACACGCATACACAAATACATCCACACCCACCTCTCGATCTGTGAGAGGAACTTGGTCTCGAAGATGCCACGCGTCTTCAGCCTCTCTGAGAGCCGGCCACGGAAGAGCAGCCCCTTGGAAGTAAAATCCAGCAGAACGTTCCTCACCACCTCCCCCAGGTACATACCACTGATCATCTTCTCATACCTGTGCACACACACAGACACAGACTCACACACTGCAATTAACTCTTTGAAAAAAAAAAAAAACACCCTAATACATAGGGTTGGGCATCGAAACACAGTTCTAATATGGCACCGGTGCCGACGCAAACGGTAGTAACTGCATCGAATAACAACGTGGATTTCGGTGCTTAAATAGCGTTTTATTTATTTATTTATTTTTATACGAGGCATCACTGCATGTCATGCGCCATATCTAACGTCTTGCTCTGATAGCAACACATACAGATAGCTAACATTAACACTGGATGTATAAACCAGAGGGGTGCACCACATACTGTAGGCAAGTGGACAGTGCTTGACCGCTTGCGTGAGCCCAAGTAGCTTACTTTAAAGCAATATTGCGAGCTCCTGTCGAAATCTAGCAGTGGGCCTAACCACACACAAGCAAAAGGCTATGAAACAACATCAACAGTAGCCTATATGTTACACAATATCCTTGCTAATGCGCTAACTGGCATTTATTTGAAATGTTATCAGCAAAGTTGTAAGGTGAAAACTTTATTTCACGGTGTGTTCTAAACAACATAATTTCATGATATTAATCTTTCATGTGCATGAAGCCCATATAGCATCACAATGAATATGAAGATCATGTTAAAAGTTCGCTGGCAAGGACCCAGCTGTGGCGCAACTGGCTGGGGCACCTGCACTGTACGTACGCCGGCGACCCTGGTTTGATTCCCGCCCCGTGGTCCTTTCCGGATCCCACCCCTGCTCTCTCTCATTCCCTTCCTGTCACTCTCCACTGTCACTGTCATTAAAGGCATAAAAAAAAGTTTGCTGGCAAAAACATAAATAGTATATAAGTATAGTTTAAGTATATATATATTCTTTTGATCCCGTGAGGGAAATTTGGTCTCTGCATTTATCCCAATCCGTGAATTAGTGAAACACACACAGCACACACACAGTGAGGTAAAGCATACACTAATCCTGGCGCAGTGAGCTGCGTGCATCAACAGCGGCGCTCGGGGAGCAGTGAGGGGTTAGGTGCCTTGCTCAAGGGCACTTCAGCCGTGCCTACTGGTCGGGGTTCGAACCGGCAACCCTCTGGTTACAGGTCCAAAGTGCTAACCAGTAGGCCACGGCTGCCCCGTATGTAGGTTACATACTGTCACTGAACTGTTATCGCTAATTAAACGCTGACTGGTGTTAACGCATAGCCATAGTTGCCGTTAAAATGCCTACTAGGCTAGTGCTGGGATCTAAACACTTCAACACCGACATGTAGCCCAACATGTTCAAAACTATTGCATGTTATGGGTTAAGACATGAAATTTCTTAAAGCATTTGGGAACACACTGAATTAACTGGAAAGTAGAGTCCCTGTTAGATTAGCTTGCTTGCAAATGCCGTTGTCCATGACCTGGCAGTTCTATGGCAAGCGATTTTAACATGCCTTATGGCAAACCGCCTACACTGGGTAAACTTGAAAGCAGAGCTTACCATTGTGTGTGCATGCATGGCAAGCTGTTTTAACATTTAAATGTATTATTATGGTTAGGAGCAATCAGATATTGATAGTAAATTGAATATAACAGTTCAATTTCATGTTCAAATTTGTATCAATAAAAAAAATTTGATTTAGCACCGGTATCGGATAAAACCCAAACGATACCCAACCCTACTAATACATCACCCTACATCTCCCCCAACACACACACGTTTGGGTGTGGTTGGGGGAGGGGGTTATGATCTTGTCACGCTGCAACATACTGCTGCTTGCCAGGGTTGGCTGAACGCTCGTCCACGGCGTGGTCAAAAGTCGTGCAGAAGTCGTTGAGCTCGCCGTGGTCGCCGAAGGCACCCCACTCCATGTTGATGCACATACGGCCTTCGTTCCCCTCCACCAGCTCCACGTTCTCCATCTCCTCCATGTAGCATGCGTTGGTGCCTGTCCCTGGTAATGGGTGATACACATGCATCCGCAAGGCCAAGGCGCCACACACACACACACACACACGGAGAGAGAGATTTCAATTACGCTGAAAATTCCTACACTGAAACCTGTCAGGGGTCTTGTGAATACCGGTAGCTTTATTGTGGCTCTCTCGTCCTTGTGGTTAAGTTCACAAAAACTCAAAATATGACATTTGCAAAAGTATGTGAACCCATGTAGTTAATTTGTTGTAACACCTCCTTTTACAACCACTACTTTAATGAGTCTTTGTACCCATTAGCCTCACATCTGTCTCACATCTGGTTCTGTGGATTTTTGCCTACTCCTCCTTGCAGAACTCTGCCAGTCAGGCCCGGATCTAGACTGCTCAGATTGGGGAGGGGGGGGCAGATATCATTTTGAGTGCGCACAATGAGTGGATCATTTTCCTAGTAAACATCATCGGCTTTGATTTGGGAACACAAAATCCTTGTTTCCCCTAGACATTTTTTCAGCAGCAGGGGTGCTGGAAAGCAGTAGAAAGCAGCAGAACGTTTTATTCATGTTTTTCTTTCGCCTGACGTTACGCACTGAATCAACAGAAACTGTAGGCCTATTGCTGTTTGTGCTGCAAAGATTTTTTATTTTTTTTTAAATAACGTTCCTTTCAATTCAAAGCAATTTAACATTATTGAAATTCATTTTGAAATTGATATTATGGCTAATTTCTTTCTTTTTTTACAATTTGTCATTAAATTATCAACCCTTGGACCATAACACAGCACCCCTGAGCATGCATCACGGCACCCACTTTGAAAAACTGGCACTACGCTATCACCGCCCACATATATCTTCAGGGACAAGCAAACACAGTACAGTGTTCCCATTCTTACATAAATACAATTCTAGGATTTTCAAGCCCCTTTTTCTTGAGCTTAGAAAGAATCCTGCACACTGACCATTCCGCAAGCAATTTGATGATGAAGGTCTAAGACCGAAACCATTCTTGGCCAATTGTATCTAATTCATTATGGTGAGTCATTTTGCTTTGCAATGCAATTGCATTATGGTGAGTCATTTTGCTTTGCAATGCTTGTCATGCATTTCTGATAGGCGCATTTAGTCTGCTTGGCTCTAAAATTCCAGTTTTTTCTAAGTCTTCCGGGATGCGCGGGAAGGTTTATGTTGCAGGATATGTTTCATGGTGAACTGAATAGTAGCCCACTCACCCACAATGAGCCCCACTTCGCAATATGGATCCTCATAGCCACAGGTCATCATAGTGCCCACAGTGTCATTCACCACTGCCACCACGTCCAGATCAAACTCCTATGGAGGGAAGATGGACGAGGAAGAGGTCAGGGAGGGAAACAGACATAGAAATACATCCTTGTTAGCAGTATCTGTATATATGTGTATATATATGAGCGTATGGCATGTCCTGGTGTGTACAATAATTTCCTGTGTATTAGCCGCATTGATTATTAACTGCCTCCGTATATTAACCTCATAGCTGAAGAAATTTTGCTAAATCAACGTATAAACCGCGGCTAATAGTTGGGAAATTACGGTACGGTATTTCTTGAATTTCCCCTGGGGAGAGAAAGAAAGAAAGAAAGAAAGAAAGAATCTATCTATCTAGTGTACATTTTGTGTGTGTTTGTATGAATAAAGAAAGAAAGGAAAGAAAGATAAAAGAAAGTATAGAAAGAAAGAAAGAAAGGAAAGAATCTTGTTCTGCCCTGAATGGAATGATTTTCCTAATAATGACCGCGTTCCATACATTATCCCGCTTATTACACGGCTACTTGCCCAAATGAAATAATAAACTCCCCACAATATGACTTTAGCCTACATATCCTAGCTAGTTACCATTCATCGTGGCATTTGCTGAGAAACAAATAGTTTGCAACAACACACGCTGAACTTGAATCAAACATTCTTTAGAACACAGCTGTAGAACATCAACCGTCGGCTTTCACTTTTGAATGAAGTTCCAGTCCTTGCGTAGTGATATGAAAGACGTATCAGAAGAACAAAACCCGTTGCCATTGACAGCGGTAATTATATGTTTGCAGCGGTAATTACATGAATATATCTTACCGTAGAACTTTGGGAAATCCCATTCAAGTTGATGGAGCGTTTTACTAGCATTGTGAAGAGCCGTGTAATAAAAATGAAGTAGTGTACATGTGCATGGGGGTTTGTAGATACCCATGGAATAGCAACTTAACCCATCACTAGTGTACATAATTATACCTCTATGTAGGGTCGTTGTGACACAATACTGATAGTTTTCACTTTAATATTTCTAGCATTTTCATAAAACTATCAGTATTTAGTCTGATGGTAATAGATCCACCTATGTATGAAGTCCCATGACTTGTCAGGTGAGAGTATTGGATTCAGAACTTATGATTTTTATATTCATAAATGGTTTATGTCCTGATTTTTCTGTTATGCGTTCTTCCACATATGAGATGACTGATGTTAATTCATTCTGTTCATGTACTGTCCCTGTGTATATCTATGTGTGACTATGAGATAAGCGGGAACATTATTGGCAGGTAGCCACTAATCGGAGTCTGATTCAGTGTAGTCCACGTGAGATGGGATGACCAACGCCATCTCCCGTCAGCCTGGAAGGATACTTAAACCCTAACTATTTCCTTGTCTAGTTAGAGAAGCTGATGGATCTTTAGGTGAAGTCATGCTGTCTCTCCCTTGATGTGCATCATTGTAAATAAAACTGTTACTGTTTTTTTTTCCTACCATTCTTTAGAAAGACTTGCCACTAAAGTGTGTGACTAACAACAAAAATGAAGTAAACATACAAATAAATATCAGCATTGGTATCAGTTATCAGCCAATTGTAGTTTCTTTTTATTTGAACTAAAATCAGTGCATCTCATTATATTAAAACTGATGTTCAGATCGATTTTGCGGAGTGCGCCGACTAATTTTAGTAAAAAGGCAGATTTGAAAAGTTGGAGAAATCAATATGGGGATAACAAAATCTAGGGCTGTCTAAGCACCTAATTTAGGTTGCATGGTTCCATTTCTACACCTCCAGGCCACTAGGTGGCACATAAGATAAAATTAGATTAGATTAGATTCAACTTTATTGTCATTGTGCAGAGTACAAGTACAAAGAAACAAAATGCAGTTTGCGTCTAGCAGAAGTGCAAAAAAGCAAAAAAGTGCAATGTGATATACAAAGTATAGACAGTTGGTGCATAGACAGGACAATATATATAGTGCAGTGTGAGCAGTAGTATAGTCTAGTTAGAGAAGCTGATGGATCTTTAGGTGAAGTCATGCTGTCTCTCCCTTGATGTGCATCATTGTAAATAAAACTGTTCCTGTTTTTTTCCTACTATTGGTCTGACTGAGTCTTCATTCATCTGTGGTATCAAAATTACCATCATAGGTGATTGCCAGAGATGTATATTTAGGTGTGTGTCTGCATCAGTTTTATGTCTGAGGAAGGGTTAAGGCCTCAAAACATAACATACTAGGTAGTAAAAAAAAAAAAAAAAAAAAAAAAAAAAAAAAAGTGTTGATTTTTTTAGACAAATCATTTTAGCTCCATGACTTTGAGCTGGTAGGAAGGATGAGCACTACAGGCAGCTGCCATTACCTCGTGCCGGTGGATGGCGTCCTTCAGAAGGGTCACCACATCCTGACCCTCACAGCCGGTGGCCCTGAAGCCCTTTGTCCACTTCAGCAAGATGCCCTGACAAACAAGACACATGCAGACAACAGAGACACATTCATGTAAAACAGTTTTGCAAGTGTCACCCACACTTCCACGTCAACCTCCGGTTCCCTCACAAAAGCCCACACACTGCTTTTCTTCTAGAGGATTTGTGCCCGCTACAACAGCAAAGCCCACAAGCTGCTTTTCCTTTAGAGGATTTGTGCCCGCTACGACAGCAAAGTGAGGGAGCAAGTGGGCAGGCGGGCAGGAGAGTGGAGGTATGAGCGTAGGAGTGCGTCCCTCTGCCGCTTACCTCGTCAAGGCGGTTCTGCTGACAGGGGAAGGAGAAGGTGAATCCCAGAGGCAGGGAGGCGCCCTTCATCCCCATGTACTCCATGAAGTCAGCGATGCAGTGGACGATGTGGTCAAACAGCTGAGGTGGAATGGAGGAGTAAAACAACACAGAGAAAGAGGGAAAATGAACAAAGGGTAAGAAGGAGCATAGATGAGGTAAGAGCAATGCAGGTAGCGCGAGCAAGTGAAAGATAGAGAAGGTATTATAGACTTGGAGTGTGAAAAAAAGTACTGCCTGAATTCTTTTCAATGGCCGATTTTAGATTAGGTGTCACCTGTTGGACTAATGTTGGACTACTTTTTGCACCTTCACCATGACACTCACTCCCTTTAGCACCTTACCAGTCCCGGCCCTGTCACTACAAACGTCTTATACTTGATCACCCTCAAGCACATTGGACTTTCTTAATTTAATTTATATAGTGTATTTAGTATTGTTAGTTTTCTTATCCTTCTTCTACTTTCTTTATTGTACAGTGGAGTTCAGTTAAATGTTTATACTTATGTTTACCATTTCTGCTGTAAGTGCATGTTGTGTGTGATGTCTGTATGCTACTGAGACCCTTGAATTTCCCCTTGGGGATCAATAAAGTATGTATGTATGTATGTATGCATGCATGTATGTGTGTGTATCTATGTATGTATGTGTGTGTGTGTGTGTGTGTGTGTGTGTGTGTGTGTGTGTGTGTGTGTGTGTGTGTGTATCTATCTATCTATCTATCTATGTGATGCCAACAAATTATGTTAAAATATGATTTTTGAAACTGCCAATCTACATATTCTTCTGTCCACCATATGGCTTGTTTGTGAAAATGTGGCCTCAAGTGTGGACATCAGACTCCATTTTTTAAGATGGTGGTGGCCACCCATGACGCTAACTAGCTGAAACTAACTCTCCAAATCCCGATCCCCTAATAGACAGAGAGAGCACACAGCTCTACACAAGTCCTCTTCTATGGACCCTTTCAAGAGAGTTCCATTATCAGCATCATAGTTGGCCCCACAAGACTTCCTTTTTAACATTCCATATGTTATCTTAATGTAGAGGAAGTAGATTGGGGCCCAAATAGAACGTTCAAGCATTGTTTTTGTTTTTATTGTTGAAAGGGTCTATAGACTTTTTGTGTATTTCTTATGTACATTCTGTCAATATCATTTAGAGGCTGTAAAGACGCGCTTTTTAAAGGCCACGATTGCACTCCAATCCCATAACTTTTGCAATATACATCTGCAGTGCCTAATGTCTTCATTTCTAGCTTCAGTGAAAATAATGAATAGCAGTTTTGAGGTCAGAGAGGTGTGTGAGTGAGTACCTCGTCTCCAGTGCCCTGCATGAGGTCCTGCGGTATGGCGTAGATCTTGTTGTGCATCTCCACGCTGCGCTTCTTTCCGCTCCGCACCCTCACCAGCAGCACACGGAAGTTAGTTCCACCCAGATCCAAAGCCAGAAAGTCACCTCGCTCTGAGCAAGAGCAGAGCAATTCAGTGAGTGAGTGAGTGAGTGAGTGTGTGTGTGGTGTTATCACATAGATGCATCAAAACAGATAACAAAAACAAAAGACCATATCGCAGTCCAGATCACAAAGAAAGAGTGTATAGGTTACTAAATGCTTGGTGCATGGGTGAGGTTGGGTAGGTTAAACAGACTGAATGAGCTTGTTTAGGGAGAAATGAGTTTGCATTTGGCCTGGTGTTGGGTAGAACCAAGAAGACAGTTTGTGAATCACAAAGGAAGACCGGCATTTTCAAGGTGCAAGGTGGTTCCATACATACATGAGGAAACATAAGGTGGACAGGCAACAATGAAAAGCAAGACTGACATTTAACAAATCATCCTATATCCTGTATGAACAATGTTACCATGGTTACATGCAGAGAAAAAAAAAGACAAGTCAGTTTCTCATGACACCTAGCCAACTGTCGCTATGGTTACAATGTGCGCAAATCCTGTGAGCCTGTCTATTTTAAAAAGTATACAATACAAATCACATAGGCTTAAAGAAAATGGTATTTTTTTTCACATGGCATCTCATTTGTGGAGCCAATTTCACCAAGGGGGTCGGTTTGTGCTATGGCACATTTCTGTACAGTAGTAAGTTGAAGCAGCATGCAATGCACTCCCCATGAGGTCAGCGTGTCAGGATTGCAATTATGGGCTGTAGTACCATAAATACCATGACCCAACATCAGTATCAGCCAATATCTGCCTTGTAGACCAAGATCTGCTGATGGCAAATTTATATGACATTTACTGTATTGATGGCAGTGACTGATGTTTATCTGTTACATTGCATCAAGTCTGCAGTAGCTAAATTTTGTGTTATGCACAGACTGGGACATGCTATAAAGGCCTGAAAGACTTGAAAATGGTTTTTAATTATTTTTTAATTTATTTTTTCTTGCCACTAAAGTGTATGACTAACAACAAAAATGAAGTAAACATACAAATAAATATCAGTATTGGTCTCAGTTATCAGCCAATTGTTGTTTCTTTTTATTTTAACTAAAATCAGTGCATCTCATTATATTAAAACTGATGTTCAGATCGATTTTGCTGAGTGCGCGACTAATTTTAATAAAAAGGCAGATTTGAAAAGTTGGAGAAATCAATATGGGGATAACAAAATCTAGGGCTGTCTAAGCACCTAATTTAGGTTGCATGGTTCCATTTCTACACCTCCAGGCCACTAGGTGGCACATAAGATAAAATTAGATTAGATTAGATTCAACTTGTGCAGAGTACAAGTACAAAGAAACAAAATGCAGTTTGCGTCTAGCAGAAGTGCAAAAAAGCAAAAAAGTGCAATGTGATATACAAAGTAAAGACAGTTGGTGCATTGACAGGACAATATATATAGTGCAGTGTGAGCAGTAGTATACAGTTGGTTTACAGTAATATAAATTAAATGTGAATGTGTGCACTGGCAGTAATCTTATAAGAGCAGAATAAATATGGCTATGTAGCATGAACAATGTATGAACAACATTGTAGTAGCAGTAACGTTATAAAAGAGTAGTAAAAATAATATAAATATATGTGTATTAACAGAATATCTCATATTGAAAAACAGAATAAATATGGATATTCAGTATGAACCGTATAGACAGATATGCACAGTAATGTACAGCTATGTGCAGTGTGGTAACAGTACCATTGTAGTGGAGAAGCAGTAACATAGTAGAGTAGTAAGAAGTAACCATCAAACTGTGTTCATATCCTTCCTGTCTGCTCCATTTTTAGTTGCGTACAGAACCCAACCCTGTTATCTCTTGACTGTGATAAAGACACATACCCGTTTTCCCTAAAAATGAACTGTGTAGAGAGCCAAAAGTGGAGCGCCTGTGAAGCTCTCGTCTTCTGTATGCAAGGAGCTGGGGCCGGTTGCACAAAACACCTTAAGTTTTTTTCCCTTAAGTCCCCTTAAGTCTTAATTTCTCCTTAGTTAAGGGATTTATTTAAGGGTGTTGCACAGAATACCTTAAATTGTTTACTTGACAGGGATTTTCTGGCATGAAAATTCTATAGTTTCCACGGATATACTTTGCTAATTCGTGCATCTTGCATTCCTGCTTTCTTGCTTTCGGGTTATTTCTATGCAAAATTACTAACTTGGATAGGATGTGATTCCTGCCATTCAAACCTTCTACACGTCACCACACAACTCCATTTGGGGTTGGTGTAGCAGCCCACTGAGAATTTGATCGTTTGGCGCTACCCTGACCACATGAACTAACTCTGACCACTAGTGACCCTGCATAATCATGCCTCCCCTGGTGGGTCAGTGAATTATCATATATGAAACTAAGCGTGAACTTGGCCATGTGGTTCACCACATAACATGACATTACAGACGATAAAGATTACCATAATACCAGTCAGAATTGTACACGTGCTAAACACCTAAAACAAGTCCTTGACACTTGTTGATGAATTGAGGACAGTCTCATGCTTATTGACCCCTGTGCCACAGTCCAGTCAGGCTCCTGCCATGCTCTGAAAAGAAGGGGAATTTGACTGTGAGTTCTTTGGCCTGGACCACAGATTCTTTGGCCTGGATGAACTGCACATCCGAGTCAGTGTGGAGGCCATGGATACAGCAATGCCATTGGTGGTGGAACCAGACCTTGCACATGCTCTGGCTAAGAAAAGCTGCCCCTGTTGAACCATGCTTCTACTTCGCAACAAGGAATCCTGTCCTAGTGTCCTTGTGCTAGTTATTGCAGAAAAAGACTACCTGCAAACTGCGATGCTGAGACAGAATCCCTAATGGCAGTGGCACGACGTGCCAGCATGAAAACATGAATTGCTCTGAGCAGTCACAACTGATTTAAGATGAATACTATCTAAAATCCACTAGCAATTGCATCCCTTAACATGGGATTTAATGACATTTAGAGACATTTATTCATTTGGCAGACACGTTTATCCAAAGCAAATGACAGCAATAGAAAAACATTCAAGCTGACCTGTCTTTGCCTAGCAATGAGAGCTTGCCTGTGCTCCATTCGTGTCAAAGGGAAATTCATTTAGTGTACATTGCTTACTGCTACCTCTATTTCCTCTGTCACTCTGCTTCTCCAGGCGTGTGTGCCTACGGGTCTGTGTGTGTGTGTGCAAGCATGTGTGTGTGTGTGTGTGTGCAAGCATGTGTGTGTGTGTGTGTGTGTGTGTGCAAGCATGTGTGTGTGTGTGTGTGTGTGTGTGTGCAAGCATGTGTGTGTGTGTGTGTGTGTGTGTGTGCAAGCATGTGTGTGTGTGTGTGTGTGTGTGTGTGCAAGCATGTGTGTGTGTGTGTGTGTGTGTGTGCAAGCATGTGTGTGTGTGTGTGTGTGTGTGCAAGCATGTGTGTGTGTGCAAGCATGTGTGTGTGTGTGTGTGCGTGTGTGTGCAAGCATGTGTGTGTGTGTGTGTGTGTGTGTGTGCATGTGTGTGTGTGTGTGTGTGTGCAAGCATGTGTGTGTGTGTGTGTGTGCAAGCATGTGTGTGTGTGTGTGCAAGCATGTGTGTAGTTTTTTCATCACAGTGGTAATATGTAGTACACAGAGACCGTTCATTTTAAGAAATAATAGATCCTCAGGAAAACTAAACTATTTCTATAGCCCTAGGGTCCTTGTGCTAGTTATTGCAGAAAAAGACTACCTGCAAACTGCGATGCTGAGACAGAATCCCTAATGGCAGTGGCACGACGTGCCAGCATGAAAACATGAACAGAGACCGTTCATTTTAAGAAACAATAGATCCTCAGGAAAACTAAACTATTTCTATAGCCCTATTCAGATATTTTATGTGCAGACGTGGGGTTAAATAGGCCTAATTATTATCAGGGGTTTTAGTCCCTGTGCGAATAAGACCCTCTGTAAAAATGTATGTAGATATTCCGTCATATAAAGTATAGGCTACCAACCGACAAGGACGGTGAATGTGTGTGATTTTTTTTTCAGCTGTAGCCTGTAGAATAGGCAATCAACGTAGCACGCACATGATGACAGGGTGGTGACAGCAGTGCGTAAATCGATTTATCCCTCCCATTTCTGGTAGAATACTGAGATTTCCTAATCCCGTGCGATTTGGCCATTTATATTACAGACCTCCTGTGGTAAAATTACTCTACCCCACGCCTCCACATAAAACCAATCCCGTCCAAATAGGGTTTATGACACTTTGTGTCTAGTTCATAAGTGAAAAGCAGAATGCAGAAAGCAGGACACAAGAGAATTATACCAAACTATGTTTCTCCAAATGAATTTGGATAATGAGTGGTAAATAAGGGATGTGAAAGAAAGAAAGATGCACTGTTTATCTCATTAATTAGGCAGTGAAAGGAGAGATAACAATGAAATATATTTACATGTGTATCAACATCAAGAACATAACATTTAAACAATCTTTAGTCATGAAAGAACGTTGAAAAACAAATTCATATTCAAAGCCTGCTGATGGGTCCTTTGTTGCCATGGCGCCTGTGTTGATGGCAGCGTTTCCAGTAGCTCCGTGTTTACTCTTTTTTTTCCCCTGCGTAATTAGTGCAGAATTTAACCGCTACTTAATTAAGCTACTTGCATGATAACCCATTATTTACCTGCTTGCACCATGAACCAGGCCAGCTGACAGCTTCTTGCGAAATTTGCTTTACTAATACTGGTGAAACAGGTCAGTTAGTATATGTTATTATTATTGTAATAAGTTAACACGCCTGATCATGGTGTTTGGCTACCGTGTTATTTTGCTACAGTTGCCCAAGCCATCAAGAAGCTGTCAGCTGGTTCATGGCGCAAGCAGATAGATGATTTTTTTCTCAAGGGCAACACAACAAAGAGGGACCACTTGACTCTAGTGGCAGTGAAAATAAGACACTAAAAAAAAAACTGACCTTCCTTGATGATGTCAGCCATCCTCTGCACAACGCTATCATTCAACAGAGAAGCCTGTTCAACTTCAGCAACAGACTTCTTCACCCAGAGTGCAGCACAGAGAGACTGAAAAAGTCCTTTATCCCTCGTGCCATCAGTCTGTACAACTCCACTTATGGTGGGAGGAGGACTGAGGAGCAAAGGCCTGAACATGCTAACAATGCAAGTACTGGTCTGTTAAATTTATACATACAACACTATTCTACACTTAATATTTATTCAATTAACTATCTATTTGTTAATCAATCAATCAATCAATCAATTCAATCTATCTATACTAGATGTACCGCATAGCGGTACAAAATATGACCGCCACTCAGTCCTGTACATCCGTTCCACGAAAATAAATCACATTAATCAATTTGTCTCCATCTTCTACTCCATCCCCCAGTCCTGAAACTTTTGTGTATGCTTGTTTGGCATGTGTGTGTGTGTGTGTGTGTGTGTGCCGCACAGAAAGTAGCCTACTGGTGCTGCAAAGGTGAATAGATTTGTTAGCCTAGAAGTCTAGACGCGCCACATTTGCTGCCAGGGCTAGTCTAGCAACTCTCCGTTGGCTTGTGAGCTCCAGAAATTGAAACTTAATCAGGTCATTAAAATCGTGTATACAGTCGTTTGGTGGGCTTAACATAATGATTGATGGCAGAGTTGCAACGGTTTGGCTTGAATTCCCTGCTACTTGAAAACAAATATCCTATTGCGTGCAGAGGGAATTTGAAAGGCAACTGATTATCCCGCCCCTCGGACTGAGCACTGCCAACGGTGAGTGCCCAGACCCTACATTTTAATGTGGGTCTGGCTCGCCAGGCTATAGATTTGTAGCACTTGCAAAAAAATTGTAGCATTGTTATAAAACCTTTAAAATCTCTAAACAATCACAAGTAGGGCAGTTCATCACAGTTCATCCATTGCAACTGGACTGATGAAAAGTCATGTACACTTGTAGGCTACATTGTATTTGGGAAAAGCAGAAGGTAGCAGCATAATGTATTTATTTATTATTAAACAAAACAATCCCTGTCAGTTCCATGCAGTTTTCAATAGCTATCAAGAAGAGAGGTCATGGATTTTTGTGAATGTTTCTTCTTCTACATAGGCAAGATTTTAGTCATCTTTAGTTCATATGATATTCAACTTTATTCTCAAATTAAATACCAGTAGTCTAAAACGAAATGCAGTTTTACATCTAACCAATGGTGCAAATAACTGACATGTCCAAAAGGGCCTTCATGAAATGCGTCGCTAGACTGTTCATACACATTTTTACGGTCCAAGTTGAAGGGCTGTTGTCCGTTATTGTTTGTGCAAATATAGGCTGATTCATGTTCCCTTGCATTTTGCAACTGTGAGGTCCATGGTTAGTCTGGCTTTCACCAGACCAAGCTCAATCTTTTAAGAAATCGAAAAAGAAATCGCCGGCAGATCAGGCTGGGTTCACCCAGCCTACCTAGTCCATGGCAGGCGCCCGATAGAAATATTGTTTAATTTTGCGATTGAGATATCCACACACTGGCGTCCCCTCTGCAACGTGTTCGCCCCCCAGTTTCAGATCTATTCTAAATGCAAAAATGCATAGAGGGAGATATGACAAAACCGTGACTGTTTTCATAAGCTATACTGTAGGTATAAGCTAGGCCTATTACACAACATAAATTGTCACTAGGCTATGCTGGCAACCCAAAAAAAAAAAAATCCTTTGGGAACCACTGGCTAGTTTTATATATAGTTTTACACGCAGTTGCGTGAATCACGGAAAGCGCAAATGAAGTGGCCACTTCTAAATGGGACCCATTGTACAGTACAGTAGCTGAAGGTCTGTGGCTAAAGCAGCCATAATGAAAGTGTCATCATTGTTTGGATACTTCACACACAAACATGCTTTTTAACCTTCTAACACTGTTCTAGTCAAAAATTACCGATTTACACATTCCCTGTACCATAAATATGGCATTTTTCATCAGATTGTCTCAAGACCTTATGATATCCTTCACAAAAGGCATTTGAACACATGAAATTCATTGTGACTAATTTCTTTGAATTTTGAGTGATTTATTCAACTTGGTCACGCTTTTTTTGTTTACGGTCAAAAATGACCGCCATATGAAATGAATGCGAAATAGTCTAATTTTCATCAAGGATATGAAAGACATCTCCATACACGCACTCCTACAACTTTCCTGTGCTTGTGCCCATTCTACACATGGATCATACTTTCCACAAGAAAGCTTAGAGTAAATTTTGGGAACCCAGTGTTTTCTTGAACTAGTATAAGTATAGTAAGTATAAGTATATATACTCTTTTGATCCCGTGAGGGAAATTTGGTCTCTGCATTTATCCCAATCCGTGAATTAGTGAAACACACTCGGCACACAGTGAGGTGAAGCACACACTAATCCCGGCGCAGTGAGCTGCCTGCAACAACAGCGGCACTCGGGGAGCAGTGAGGGGTTAGGTGCCTTGCTCAAGGGCACTTCAGCCGTGCCTACTGGTCGGGGTTCGAACCGGCAACCCTCCGGTTACAAGTCCGGTGTACAAAAGGTCCAGGACTTCTACCTTGCTTAGTTCAGGATTTGTCATTGACGGGATAAATGTATTGTTCCAGTTGTTATCCAGTGCAGGGGCGTAATGCAAGCCAAAATTCAGAGGGGGCACAATCAGGCAATTTTTTCGGGGGGGGGATTGTTAGATTCTCATGTTAGAGGGGGGCCGGAGATTTCTCCCCCTGGAAATTTTGAAATTCTGGCTGCTAAACATACCATTTCAATGCAGTTTGGGAAGGGACAGAAATACCTTAACAGAGCAAGCAGCAACCCTCCTCTATCTGAGGACTAAGCTAAAGTATCTATTTTGTAAGTTAATGTAAAACACATAGGTTGGTGAAAGAACTGTAAGCTCAAATTCAGCTCATTAAAGTGTAAGCTCATTAAAGCATGTTTAGTCACACACATTTACACTTAGGCGTACTACACATGATTTTAAAAACAGTACCATTGCAGTTGTTATGATTTGATTGATATGTGACCTGAGAACAATCTTACATTAAAAAAGTTGCTGAGGTATGACTTTGTGGTGCTCAGAAATTAAATTAGTTTAATCTTAATTCATGTGATGAAGGACTTTGAACCAAGTTTGACAGGTTTCAGTGCTGAGTAAGGTTAACACTAAATATTTGAATATTTTACTACTAGTAATATATTTTTCATTACCATTATGGCAAGCAATAGGCTAGGCCTACCTCATTTGTAAGTTGCTACCTGCAAATCATGAGCAAGTGACCTGATAACCTAAGTTATGAGCACATAAGAGAGACTATTAAACTTTCTTGCCCTCTACATCACGGTCATAGCGATCCTTTTTATAAAACAACTTTAGGCCTCCTTTTAAAAGGGTATCCCTTTTCACTACATGGATTAGCTGCCATTAGCCTGGGTGTTCCCATGCTGCCTTGCGCGCGATTTGATTCACGCTGCTAAGGCAGCCTGGAGACCATGGAGCAAATTTTCGCCTGAGATTGGTTCCCTATCACAGAACAGGGGGGAAAGCAAGACGATGATGAGCTATGCACAGACGCATTTGATAGACATCCGTGGCACCCAATAAACGGATCTGGGCATTTTTTTCAAATACGAGAAAATGAACGTTTGGTTCCCAGACCACGTCTCATTGAGAAGTGGTGGCGCTAGCCAGGCTAAGCTGCCACATACGTGAAGAGAACAAGTGGAGATTGAGAAACATCCAACGCAATGCCTTGGTAGGCCTAATGTTATTAGGTTGGATTGCAAATTTAAACACCCTCGTTTCTATGAAACTGGAAACAATTGAACCAGGAGACTTTGCCAAATATTTGTAATATTGTAACGTAGCCTAGGCTACTCTTACACATGACACCATGTAGGCTAACGTTAACACAATGCTCATAGGCGGAGTTTGACATTCGAGCCAGGGGGGGCAGACAAAAAAAAAAACTAATTGTAGCAGCTGGCCTACCACTTGGGGAACACAGCATGAACACATAAGGAGAAAACAAACATGCTAAAGAAAGATATATATTACATTGTAACAATGTAACAATTCGTCCATATGAAATCCAATGCAACACGGTTGTCTTGAAACGCAATAGACAGGGTGTCGCCTAGCAGTTGAAAACATTCGGGGCTTAGCCCATAGAGTCTGGTTGCTGCTCACTTTTGATTAATTAATCCACCGCCTCTAGCCTCATTTGCGCCACATTGATTGAATATTCTGTACAATCATATTTTGTCAATTAAAGAATGTAATGACCTGTTGCCATCTTGACATTTCTGTTTGCTATTAAAAACGAACTATATAGCCTATAGCCACCTAGCAGAGTGGAGTTTTAAATAACAAGATGCATCGGTTCATGTATGCTTAGCTTAAGGAGAACGAGTCATTGAAAACTCAAATTCGATTCTACAAAGGCAAAGTAACTAAACTCCAAACTGTAGGCTATTGAGTGCAGGGCAGACCTAAATCATAGCGAGAACTCCAAGAATCGAAAGAAAGTGTTCACCTACAGTCTGATGCCTATCCAAACGCAGAAACGAAGCGCAATCACGCCATTACGTTAAGAAAAAAATATTCATATTTTGCTGTAATCCAATGACACGAAAAAAAAAAAAAGTAATCCACAGCGATCAGTAGGCTTAGATGCACAAAAAGGGTCATGGTGTATCTAGCCAATAGGGGTGGGCGATATAGACAAAAAATAATAATATCTCAATATTTTTTGTGATTTTGACGATAACGATAATTAGTCGATATTCTTTAAAAAAAAATGTTAAAGTCTGAGTTACTTTACAGCTCATTATTTATGAATAGCATCATTACAATAATAACCAATAGACCTCTCCAGAATAAGTCCCGCCTCCATAACTTCCGTATCCATCCAACTTCCTGGCGTCGATTGTCTATGGGAAATAACATGGCGTTTCGAAATATCATACCGGTAAAACATCTGTAGGTAGCGAAGTAGAAAAGGCTGGTGGGCAGATTGGCCTACACACTTCTGCCATCTAGTTTCCACTGGATTTTTTGATTGTCGGTGCCGTTTAAGTAGTATACTATAGACTATACTTCTTAGACGGCACCGAAAATCAAAAAATCCAGTGGAAACTAGATGGCAGAAGTGTGTAGACCAATCTGCCCAGCAGCTTTTTCTACTTTGTCACCTACAGAGTTTGACAGGTACGATCTTTCAAAATGCCATGTTATTTCCAATAGACATTTGACGACCGGGTTGATGGATAATGGAAGATCTGAGGCGGACTTATTCTGGAGAGGTCTATAACCTAACCTGTGACCTAACCTTTTAACCAAATCAACCAATGCATTGTCACTCTATGACACATTTCCAATTCTGCCACTTGTGTGTGTGGCAATGACATGGTCTAGCCAGCTACATTAGAGAAGATGAATAGGCAGTTTCCCAAGAGAAAGTCCGAAGCTGAAGTTCCTTTCAAACCTTTACATAGGATTCACTGTAAAACTAAGCAGACCAACAGAGTACATCTCAGTTATTTCCTTCGATGTTTTGTTTAAGAGCAATCATGTAGGCTAGCATTCCAAGTTACAGAATAGAAACGAATGCGTTAGCTTATGGCTAATGTATATGAGAAATCCCATTGAGATGCTAACGGTTAGCATAATCAGTAAACGTAGATATTTAGATCGAACTTCAGTCCATTTACAAGAGTTACACGAGAATAGTTCTTTGTTTACAACTGACTATTAAAATACTCAAAGGCTAATGTTTTCTCTCCATATAATACAGTGTAGGAAACAGGGCTTGAAAACGAAATTATTTTTCAAACGTTCCGTTCCGAAAGGTTCAGGTAGGCCTATGTTTAACGTTTTCGTTCTTGCATGTGTTCCGCCACCAACATATCGGTCCTGAACCGGTTCGGAACGCAAAATATCGTTCGTTCTTAAAGTTCCGGCAGTGTTTGGCGGGCCTATCAAGTCTATTTTTGTGGACTTTACCTTAGAATAGATGTACTCATTATTTCCCCTTGATTTAGCCTATACCGTAGCTATGCCCAAAAATAATAAATCACAGGCGGCATCCAAAAACATTCAGATGGGCTATCAACTTACTGTAGGCCTAACCTATGCCTATAAATAATTTCTTATCAAAAATATTTCTGGATACGTGCTAAACTCCTTACCTGGTGGTAGCCTAAGTTTTATCCATATGGAGATCTTTTTCAGGCTTGCGCTATAATTCCAACCCTGTTTATAAACGAACCTGTCTGTTGCAGACCAGGCCTATCTCAAATTTCCCGTTTAACTCTTCTACATAGAATAGGCTATAATTGCGCAAACATTTCAAATCCTGACTTTAAAACAAGGCGTGGACAGGCAAAATAGGCTATTACGTACAGGCTACAAACAATTTCCAAATCAGTTTCAGTAGCCTACGCTACGAGCTGGCCTAAGATCCGAAGTGGCAGACGGATAGGTTACATTACAACAGCAAGACAAAATATACACATTTGGACCAAAGGTCCATTTATTCATTTTTTTTTTTCAAACTGCAGAAATCAAATTATTAGGTCGTTTGCCTACAATCAAACGAGTAGAACACTTAGGATATGCTTTTGTGAAATTTTAAAAATATATAAGAAAAAAAAAAAAGCGTTATTAACGGTTTTGAGGATTTCAGAATAACGTTTCTGTTCCGGAACAGTTGAAGACCATTTTGTTTTCGTTTCCGTTTCCTCTCCTCGTAAAATTCCGTTCGTTTTCAGTTTTCGTTTTCGTTTTCGTTCCTTGAACCGGTTTGGAGCCCTGGTAGGAAAAAACGTGACCGTCTCATCAATGCTACTTGAACAGAAGTAGCCGCATAGGCTACTCTCGCTGCACAAAATAAACATTCGGCGTGCGTGTGACAACGTTGTGACCCACTAGTGATCACGTGACACTTGCTCTGCTGCAGCCAGGGGCTTCTCCCGCATACACCTCCTGGGAATGTATGAGTCTTCAATGCGTGATTGAGTGTTTTTTCCCCATAAGTAATTTAAATACTCGATAATGTCAATTTGCACATCGTTAAAACAACAATCACGATATTATCGCAGAAGATATATATCGCCCACCCCTACTAGCCAGGCTTGCGCGCGTCACATTCACCAGCCAGTTGCAAACAGGTGAATGAGGCTTCTTTCCTGCTGTTTAAACAAAGTGGAATAAAAAGTCCAAATCTACACACAACGCAAAATCAATTAGTAAGCTGACAGGACATTTATATACATGGCGTTTAGGCAACCTTTATTGCAACGTTGGCACGGCAAGATGTCCATACTAGTGCAACAGTAATTTTAATGTTTTGCGTCTTGCGTGCCTCGTCAGGTTGGCCGTAATGTCGCTTTCGATGTGAACGATCGTAAGAGAAGAAAACCTGGCTGCTCCCATCATCAACCGCAGCCCGTTCCTTATATTGTCGTTTTGTGTTACTTAAATTATTTTAAAAATATCTGGTCATGCCAGACGTATTTCACTAATTTTTGAAACAATGCAATTACCCGTTTCCACCAGGGGGGGGCAGTGCACCCCCCCACAAACTCCGCATATGGCAATGCTCTGAATTCGCGGCCAACATCAAATCCATAGTTCTAACCATTTGATCGGCAAGTCAAAATTTCCTGGTTAACCACAAATAATTCCACTACTTTTTATTGCTTAGCTAGACTACTTACCACTTCAACACCATTGACTGTATCTGTTTAAACTGTAACTGTAACAGTTCAACTGTTAAAACTGTAGCATTAACTGTAACAGTTCAACACAAGCAAAACATTGCGAGCTCAATGCGCGTGTGAGTTGTTACGGGAACATACTCAGACACAAATTTTAGGAAAAGGGCTAATGTTGACCGGTCTTCAGCTATTTTGGTACTGTTTATTACACATCCAGAAAAATTCATTTGAGTCTTTGAAGGCTCTGGCTTATTATGGAGCATAATAGGAACAAAGTTATGATAAAAAAAAAACTAGATGTACCGCAGAGCGATACAAAATATGACCGCCGCCCAGTCAAGCACATTTTTTCCACAAAAATAAATCACGCTGAAAGGCCTATATGATTCTAACTGTCTCACTAAATTGCATTATCCACACTCAATTCTCACTGGTATCTGCTAGACAACAAGTACCAAAACATGATTAGTTCATAGATTTCACATGTAAAATTGATTTTATACAACCCCACCCCCATCTTGCCTGTTCATAATTCTGAGAAATTCTTGAATTGTGTGCATGTGTGCGTGTACACGTTTATGTTTATGCGTGTGGGTGTGTGTGTGTGTGTGCTTGTGTGTTTGCCTGCGTATGTGTGTTTGTGCATGTGCATGCATGCGTACATATGTCTACTGTGTGACTGTCATACGTATAATTACTGTAAATGTATGTGTGTGCGTGTGTATCTGTTTATGCACATGTGTGCACATGGAATGGGTTAACATGACCCCTGGAGGCAAACATACAGGAAATAATTGGTCATCCTAGGCCCTACGGTTCTCAAGATATTCACAGAAAACTGTGTCTGCCCTACCCTCCTTTCGGGGGTCCAGTACAGCGGGGGCTACAGATCAAAAACGAAAAACGATGGTTCCATGCTATCCATGTGGGGTTACATGCCCACCAAGTTTAGTGTACCCGGTCTTTCAGTGTCCCGGAATCCTTGTTGGTGTCACGGTCACTAAATGTACACATACATTATTTTATTGTAAGGCCCCCATTAACGAAAAGTTCACAAAACTTGGCATGCATTCGGAGGGTGTCATAATGATCCTACACTTTCAATTTTGTGCAGTTTTGACCATGTCAGCCAGAAATATTGTGATGAAAACACCTAATTTTTTTTGCTTTTTAATTTTTAACTAGGTGGCTATACATGAAATAAGTGGTAATGGGATGGGTTGACATGCCCCCTTAAGACCAACATACAAAAAAAAGGTGGACCTCCTAGGCCCTCACGGTTCTCGAGATATTCACAGAAAACTGTCTCCGGCCACCTACAGGCCAGTTGGTGTATAGTAACATAAATTAATTTATTATGTGGCCCCCATGAACGGAATTCCACGACACTTGGCGTGCATTCAGAGGGTGTCATAATGATCCTACACTTCCAATTTCGTGCAGTTTTGACTATGTTAGGTCACAGATACCTGCGATTACAACACCTCATTTTTACTTTTTTGTGTTTAACTAGGTTTCATGAAATGAGTGGTTATGGAATGGGTTGACATGGCCCCTTGAGATCAACATACAAAAAAATGGTCCTCCTAAACCTTACGGTTCTCGAGATATTCACAGAAAACTGTGTCTGCCCTACCCTCCTTTCGGGGGGTGCAGTACCGCTTTGCTGCGCGGTGGTCATAATTATCAGGGAGGAAAAATCCGAGGGGGCACGTGCCCCCTTTATTTCAATGGGCATGACGCCACTGATCCAGTGTCTTTTACTTTGATTTAGAGTACAAATGTGAGAACGCACATTGTTTATTTATGTGATAAGTTCACATATGGCTGTTCATGACTTTACTGAGATATAAGTAACCTACAACAGAATTACAGTTTGTGAAGTTGTGCGTTAAAGAAACAAAGTAAGTACAAACCTGTCAGTTATCAAGCATTTGTATTTTGAAAGTGATGTTTCTACAACTGAGTGAACAAATGTTAGCATATTCACACTTGCTTGGTTGCTAGCCTGCTAAGTCTACCAACAAACTTTTATCTTTGGTTTGCACGGTACATTTGATATCCAGTATGTTCGTCAGTATATCGTTGAGTATTGACAAAGAGTATAGAAGTAGGCGAAACTCTGTTGCAGTTTTGACAACAATCGCTAGTTGGCGCTGCTGTCGCGCTTTCGCCATTTTGGACTGATCATGCCACTATGGCCGTTGACTTCAATCAGAACATGCCAACTTAAACCAGCAAGATTGGTCAGTATATTGTGCTCAATTTCGAACCACTAGTTCACTTTTAAACACTACTGCTCATATGTATAAGAAAAAAAATATTTGAATATCACACCGCTTAAATTAAACGGCAATAATATTATGTAGGGCTACATACAATACATGGGCTACAGATCATGTACATTCACTGGGCAGATCTACAACAAGTCTGACAGAAAGACTTTACAATGGATTTTTAATCTACAACATAACAGAAAGTTTACTTTACATCACTGTTCCCTCCGGACTGTAAGTCTACTTGAAAATACAGTAGGCCTATGTTTAAACTGGAAACAAAATAGACGGCCATCACTTAGCTCAAGCTACGTTAGCCAGCCTGTCAACTGGAATGACTAGAGAAGCTAACTAACTAGCATACATGGCTATCAGCAAGCGGCAAAACGATAATTCAATCATTTCACGACGAGGGACATACGTTGGATGAAAAGAAAATGGATCGATTTCTAAGAGAAATGAAATTGGTAGGCTATGTAAGATTAGCCTATTTACCTTAACAGTAGGATACTTTACAATCAGTGCCCCTGATCAGCTTCGTAAATCAAAGCACCAATTAACACCCCTTTCGTTCGAAAATAATTATATAATACCTCAACACAATTTATGACAGTTGGGGGATGGCAAAAGGTTGGCTGTAAAAACTTTTAATCTGGACCTGTTCTATGCCTGGGTATGCACAGCACAATTGTTCAGATAACTATGATATCATTCAGTGATGCATGTTTCAACTATTAAGTATGGCATCCCTGTAATCACAGAAATTGTTCAGATAACTGATATCATTTATTTATCTTTATTTCAGAACCACACATACACATCCATGTCCTTCTAATTTCAATATAAGTGACATATATAAAAGTGACATAATTCCTCAGCCTCCTGTCTCAGTCTCAACATTTCTGTGCTTCAACATACATCCTGGCCTTAAGCAGTGCTCTGGCCAGCACTCTAGATTGAGCCTGGTGAACCCAAACGGCATCAAACAGTCCTTTCCAATTTACCTTTACCTCACCTACATTAATGGTCCTTCGAGCCGGATATACATCGCACTCAACCTAGATCGAGATGGATGTTCAAGATTTTGAAGCCTATGGTGCGCGACCCGGCCCCGATGATGAGGGAAATAACTGGCTGCCACCACGTTTTGGGAGAGGTAATGATTCATCACCCTCAAACAATCAACCTGTCCTTGAGCGCCTCAACAGGCTAATGAGTGAACTTAAAAAGTCTTGAAGGATGAGACTTTAGCAGCCAAGCGGAATCAGTCGTCACCAGGCCAACCGACCCAGCCCATGGGCCCCTTTATAGCTATCATAAAGGTACCCGCGCTCCTGCTATTTCACTGCCACAGTGGCCTGTCTGGCCCGGTTTGGCTCCGCCTCCACCAAAGTTAACCTCCACACCCTATGCAGTGCCTTCAAACCCTTATGCTTTCTGCTCTCGGCCAGCCCAGCGTCCACCACCTCATCAGTGCCCCCTCTACGCGTCAAGGCAGTCACCAGTGTACTGTAGGCCATCCTATTAGAGCACCAGCTTGGACACGGCCTACCGTGGGCCCCGTCCAACCATCCCTAACCTCTTTCATCGAGACCCTGGTGAGTTTGCTCATCTTAAGATTGCCCTAGAGAACTTGTTGCCCCTTGACAGCACTGAACTGTTTAAGTACCAAGTCTTAATAGACCACCTAAGGTTGGAGGAGGCCAAAATCATAGCTGATGCCTATATCCACTCCCAGACACCCTTTACAGACACTATGATGGCCCTGAATGAGAGGTTTGGACAGCCACATCAAGAGAATCGCCACAGTAATGGAACTCACCTGACATCAGACATGGGATTGTGGCCGCCTTCGAAATTCTCACTTCAGAGTCAGTCATTGGTGGGGGTTGAAGACACTGGGGCCCAATGGAGAGGTGGAGCTGCAGTGCGGTTCTACTTTAATCCTACTGAATTTGCAATTATGTATCGCCCGTTATAATTGCCGATACTGATAGTATGTGCATGCCTGTGTGTGTGTGTGTGTGTGTGTGTGTGTGTGTGTGTGTGTGTGTGTGTGTGTGTGTGTGCATGTGTGTGTGTGGCCCCCGGGATCAAACAAAATTTTTCCGTACAAGTCTAGTGGGGCTAGCCTAGAAATCTAGACGCACCCTAGCGGCGGCAAATTAATTTGCTCAGCCTGTACGTCTAGTATCGAACCATAGGAATTTCTATTGGCTTAACACTGTGGATGTTCTCCAATCACAGCGCTCTATTTCGTTAGAGAGTCTTAAGGCGAGCTTAACAGGATAACGACATCCTGCGACGGTGAACAACAAGGAAGGTGGCTATGGCGAACGAAGAGCGGTTGTTTGAATCGGCGTTGGCGTCAACTTTGGAGGAGTTGGACTTGTGCTTTTCTTTGAAAGTAGAGCAACACAATGCACTTAAGTCATTCCTTTTCGAAGAAGGATGTATTTGCCGTTTTGCCGACCCGGATCATGGATATGGTCGTAGCACTGGCCTATTGCATGCCTAGGCAGTTTGAAAGACAATTCTCTGCCCGCCCCTTGGATTAAGCAGGTGAATGATTCGATTCCAGACTATACATTTCAATGATATAGGATGGCCCGCCAGGCTATAGTGGGGCTACATACCCACCAAAGGTCCTCCTCGCATATTATTTTTATTAGAATATTATTTCTGCTGAAAAAAACTGCTGATTTCATCTCAAGCAACAAGGTATTATGAACGCATTTAGAGATGTATTTTCTTTTTCTATGTAGCCAGTCAACGACATTCAAAAAAATGGAATATGTGGTTTGCAAAGTACTGGGAAAAGCTGACAAGCAAGCCTATTCACTTCCCTGTTAGGTAGGCTAGGGCAGCAACACACGCTGGAGAGATGCAAAACAGATGAACTTAACGTGTATTTCCTCCAAATTGCGAAAAGTTTTTTTCTGTCAGTCTGTGGTTCCTTCATAAATTGCGCAGGAAATTATCAGACAAGTGAAAGAAGCACCGGGCATAATTTGACCAGCAGTCTCCACTTCCATGGTTTATGAAACGCTATGCTGCTAAGGGATTGACATAATTTTCATTAAAGCAGTTATTTTAGAGTGCATTACGCCTTTGGTCGGCAAGCTTGGGCTTGAGGATGCTTTGGTGTTGAAGATGCTTTGGTGTTGAAGATGTTGAGTGGAAGTTGTTTCGTGGGGAAAAAAACAATTGGCTAATTGGTTGATATGGGTGTGTGTGATTGTGACAATAATAAGCAGAGAATGACATTGACCATTTTCTTTATCTAGGTTCAGGGATGTGGTGGAGGCTAAACGCAAATAAACTCAGTTTGTCCACCTCTGAAATTTGGATAAGAGACAGGCATATTTTTTCTTGCCGTTTTCAAACCTTTAGTGATACACATGTTAAAAACATCTTCACTTTGCAACCACTACACTTCCTCCAGTAGTAGCCTCCTACTTCTTTATCTACAGAATGCAGATGACACCTGCACAGAACAAATGCTTCCCCAAAATGTAATTGCGGATAAAAAAAAAAAAAACGGATGGAGACATTTCACTCGCTCGGCGGTCCCATACGAAAATGTAATACCTCCCTTTCGAAAATTCAAGACATTCCAGACAATTTAAACAAAACCGAAAGTTGTATTTAAGACTTTTTAAGGATCCGCGGGGACCCTGGTGTAATGAATAGACAGACACAATGTATTACAGAAGTAAATTGAACTGCATGAATGTTGACTGGAAAGTCCAAACATTTTTACTGGTCAGTGCACCAGTCCACATATTGTCCATCTCTGATCTATTTCTCATCTCTCTCTCTCTCTCTCTCTCTCTGCACTGTTATGATGAGATGCCCAACACCCTGCTTCACCCGTAGTGTGCAAACATAACCCATCCTGCTGCCATGCCCATTTCTCAGCACACCCAACAATCTCCTGCATCTCTGTTCAGCCTTTTGTAGCATCAAATAGGCTAAGTGAAGGGCCGTGCCTAGAAAAAGTATTCAGCCCCATGCTAAAGTTGACCAAAAAAAGCCTATTAGCTGGTTTGATTTGCATGGAGCTCATTGAGCATCAAACCAGCTAATAGGCCAACTGAAATACACACCATACCAATCTCAAGGTTTGGTGAAGGGTATGTGATGATGTGGGGCTATTTTAATTCCAAAGGCCAAGGGAACTATTTATCAGGATAGTATCATAGTGCATAGTATCCAGGATCCATTAAATAACTGGCCTTTAAAAATAAAAATCTGCCTCTATGGGAATTAAACATAGGTTTAGCATAAGGGTATGAATACTTATGCACCCTGTATTTTAATGAAGAACATTTATTTATTTATGATACATTATTCATTCACAAAGAAAATTGGTGTCCTTGAAGGTTGGATATTTTCTCATTTTTTTAATTAAGGCATTAAGATCCATTTCCAAAAGATGATTTTTTTTTTTATTCCTCTTTTTAGTAAATTTAGCATGGGGCTGAATACTTTTTCTAGGCACTGTACATGTGATGACAAATTCTTCTAATTTAACCATTTCTTCTTAATTCCCCAATATTCGAGGGCTTCTTCATTTCTTCGTATTAAGGAGGGGGTGAGCTGCTTATTACACCTCTTTCTCCACACAGTCTTTGAAGCATCTGGCATCGGGGACATACACATCCCATTTCAGTGCTCAGTTTCTCAAAAGTGTGAAGCAGATAGTTCCTAATGGCCCTACTGAGCCACTCCAGTATATTTAGCCCTTTCTCAATCCCCCTCTTCACACTGGGGTTGTGTGTTGAGTACCTTACCCTTATCTCACCAAACACCATAACCTGATAGCCTAACCCAGAGTGGTAGAGAAAACAGAGGGGCAACACTCCCATAGGAGACCGTGGAAAAAGATGGCAGCTTTTCCATGCCAGTTTCCGGATAATGGGACTTCTGGAACTGAAAACGGCCAATCACTTGGTCAGTTGTCAATAGGGCTGTCACTTTCACGGTCACTTGATTTTAACCAAATATGTACACTATTAATTTTAAACGAATTAAACAAATAAAAAGGATAGATGTAACAAAATTCACAAACAAGAATATAAGAATATAAAAGAATTCCGAAGTGCAGTAAGCATTGCGAAAGCTAAAAAGAAAATTCCCATCAATTTTACGCTCCGGAAACAGCTGTTTCAATCAGCTACTGTGCTGCTCGTGTTTTGCCAAAAAATGGAGGACAACGCGATCAACCTGTGCGACATGAGAGAGACGAGTGACAGGCCCTAATAACTTGAGGAGTTAGATGTGGAATTACTTCGGATTTTTGGTATATCAAAGTATGGAGAAGAACAAAGCGGTAGGCTATGCAAACTGTGCAATTGAGTTCTATGTAGGCGAAATTTGTTTGACATTTCTAATCGTAAACACAGACACAGATACGTTGAAGACTGCAGTAATGTTTGTCACTGATGTAATGGCAGTCCACTCGGCTTATTGTTTTTCGAGAATGTTGCACTCCAGTTTGTCATTGTATCGCAAACTTAACACCAATAAATCATCAGAAATATTGCTGGCTTGTGTCTACAAGCGCCCTCTTTACGTTTATCCTAATGCCTGTTAGTGGTTTGGTATGTATTTAGCGTTGAAAATGGAAACATCATTAGACATGAAAAATCGATTTTACAGTCAATTCAATGAACACTTATGTCTCAAAAATCGAACAGGATTTTTTCACAAAAGTGACAGCCCTAGTTGTCAATGAGTTACGTAAGGGATAACGGCCGCTGAGGTGTCCTCTTATACAGAATTAATGGACGAGGGCGAGAGGCAAAGAACTCCTCGACGCGCAGCGGAATTGCCTCCACCCGAGTCCATTAATTCCCTATAACTGGACACACCTCAAAGGCCGTTATCCTGCTTATCACCCGGTTGCCACTGTAAAGCCATGCCTTTATAGCACGCAAAGGAAACGTTTAAAAAGAAGCCTACTATTTCAGCTTGTTGTAGGCTACAACTTTCGTTGGCCCTACTACAACGATAGCATGGACAGTTAGCTTGTTTACAGTTGATTCCATTGTTGCGAAGCCTGCCTCCAGGCTCAACCGTCGTCCTACTATGGTTGTTATAGTTACCATTCATAATCATTGATATGGAACGGCGATTCAACTTTTTTTACCAGATTTACTTCATTGGTGTCCTGTTATTCAGAATTAAAAGCCACCCCTGCCAGCCAATCAGAAAAGAGTATAGGGAGGGAAAGTAATCTTATCGCCATCTAGTAGTTGCGTTCCTAGAGTTTAGCGGAGGGGATGGGATTTTTTTTTAGAAAAAATATATCTCGGTGCATATTGGGATCTTAATTTAATGCCTTCCATATGTTAGGCACTGGGGTCACCTCTATTGCTTCAAGTGGTCATACCTTATTTTTAGGATCAGCTGAATTGTTTTGAGTTTTTGTCGTAACATGGTGATAACAAACTACAGTTGCATGTGACGTCACAGGTTTGGGCGTTTAATCTCTAACTGATCAATACAGCAATTTGCTTAACTGGCTTACATATTTTTGTAATAACGGAAGGTGATGTAAACCGCGTGGTGATAACCTTTATGTCTGGATAACTGGTGTTGTGCTTCTACTCACATGAAGAGCTGGCAGTAAGTGTTAAGTGGCAATGCTAACCAGGCTAATAAACAAACCATGCTACCGTGAGTAACGCCGAAGGGTAAAGTCACGTGGCTTTTTTGTAGTTCGTTTATGAAACAAAAGGAGCAATTTTGATTTTTTTAAATAAGGCAAAATATGGTCTGGCATTTTCACAGTTAGAAGATTATTACTGTATAGACACTGAAAAATATTTTTGGTGGATAAGATGGCTGATTTGGCTTCACAGTATTTTTAAAAAAAATAGGTCTATGGGACTTAACATTGGAGCTGCTCTTCGATAGGAACGCAACCACTTGGGGCGCTGGTTCTCACTTTCCCTCCCTATTTCTTCTCTCCGGGTGATAATAGATGACACCCTCCAGCATCCAGAAATGCATTCTGCCCTCCTGCGAAACACCCATTTAGCACAGGTTTCAAAGAGGGTCGCAACTCTCTCTTTCTATTTCTCTGGCTTGACCTGATGTTAAAGGAACATGCCAACTCTTTTGGGAAATTAGCGTATTTGCTGTCCACCCCAGAGGACACATACCCTTTTTTCTGTGCGTGCAATAACCCAGTCTTGCACCAGAAAGCCTATAACTCCCTTTTAGCTCTAGGCTAGATATAGGCTAATGATGCGTTCCATTTGTCCTTTCGTCAGCTCGTTCAAACCCCAAGTACCCGGAGTTTGAATTTCCAAGATGTCTGCACCCACTTCCAGTGAATTTAGTGAATTATGCTACGATAAGCTAACGGTGTCACACTTCCTGAGTGTGTGCGCATGTATCTGTCTTGCCTTCCACACCCCTCTCCCCCCCCACCGTTTTCTCAGTCACTAACCTGTGCCATTGGGTGTGGACCTAACGTAGGTGGGCAGCATCTTGACGGTGGCATTGCCGTGCGTGTCACGGGACAGACCACGTTCCATCGCCTCGGCCATGCGCCTCTTGACCTCCAGCAGCTGGTCGTGGCTCAGCCGCAGTTTGTCGAGTATGCGCTGCCGCTCGGCGTGCTGATTGGCCAGACGGTATGCCACCGCCGTTACCATGGCGGCGCCCTTACCGCTGCCATCCTCAGAGCGCAGGAAGCGTACGTCACAGTCAGGTACCAGCCTCCGCACCATTTTATGGAGTCGCCGGGCAAACCTGAGAGAAGACGAAAACAAGGACACAAGAGCAGGGGTTGGATGGAGCCAGAAAGGGAGAAAGAAAAGCAACTGAGAGGGTGACAATAGGAGAAGCCAATGTGCTTCTTTTACGGATATATTTAACGATATCTTTTGCATTTGTTATTCAAACAACGTCAAATTTGGCACTGCACTTACTCATGCCCGTAGCAAGACACCTGCCAAATTTGAAATCAGTCTGACAAACAGTCAGCGAGATATGCGTGCCACGGACACAAGGAAGAATGACGTGAAGAATGACGTAAAAGAAAAACCTTGAGACAACCTGAGTGAATGAGTTTTCCCTCAGAATTTCCTCAATCGGGTAATTTCAGTTTGAAGCAACAGAACAAAGAAATTTGCCACTTTTTCAGGCATTCAGGTTTTGTAAGCCGTTTTGGCTCCATCTTCAAATTCATTTTGGAGGCCAAAAAGACACTAATTAGCATGCTAACAAGTTTTTATCATAGCCAAGTATGCTGCTGGTGTTTGCCAGGCAGTTTCCATGCAGGTCAGCTGCCTAGTTTTTGACCAAAACTTTACAGACTGTTGGTTTGGGCTTGGAAATGCACCCATTTTCCCTCTCATTTCCTTGTTTCTGTGAGTGAGTGTGACTGGATCAAGCACTCTTCCAGAGTGCTAGCCTGTGGGAACTCACTGAGGGTGGTTCTTGTAGACAGAGCCATCAACGCCAACGGTGGTGCGGAGCCTCTCGGCAGCCTTGTTGTCCCGGATCTGGCGCAGGACTGCGGCCAGGGTGGCGGCGCAGAGCTGGGAGGCGCGCGTGGAAACGATCTGACACACGCGCTGTGTGGCCACGCAGTCCTCCGCCGATGGGGTCAGACCCAGGCCCTGCAGGATCTGCTCCGCATTCAGCAAACCCTGATTATTCCTGCAGTGAGAGGGGAGTGAAGAAGTGACACGGACATTAAAAACAGAAGTAGTTTGCAGAACAGACAGAAGCACAAAGATAAGGGTGAAATAATCTATTCATGTATTTTATTCATTTGAAATAAATAAATAAATACATAAATAAAATAAATAAATAATCTAGGCAATAGAAAACACACTTGGCAAAACTGGCGATTAACATTTGTGTGTATCTGTAATTTGTGAAAACTTTCAAGAACAAACTAGATGTACCGCATAGCGGTACAAAATATGACCGCCGCTCAGTCCTGTACATCCGTTCCGCGAAAATAAATCACACTTCAATTTGTCTCCATATTTTACTCCATCCCCCACTCTTGAAACTTTTGTGTATGCTTGTTTGGCATGCCTGAGTGTGTGTGTGCGGCTGCACAGAAAGTAGCCTACTGGTGCTGAAAAGGTGAATAGATTGTAGAATAGCCAAAGAAGATGTAGCATTGTTATAAAACCTTTAAAATCTCTAAACAATCACAAGTAGGGCAGTTCATCACAGTTCATCCATTGCAACTGGATTGATGAAAGGTCACTTACACCTGTAGGCTACATTATATTTGGGAAAAGCAAAAGGTATCAGCATAATGTTATTTATTTATTAATTTATTTATAAACAAAAACATCTCTGTCAGTTCCATGCCATTTTCAACAGCTATCAAAAACAAAAGGTCATTTTTGGATGGATGGATTTTTTTGTGAATGTTTCTTCTTCTACAAAAGATTTTAGTCATCTTTAGTTCATGTAATACTTTATTGTCAATGCACAAATTAAGTAACAGTAGTCTGAAACGTTATTGTTAATGCACAAATTAAGTAACAGTAGTCTGAAACGAAATGCTGTTTTACATCTAACCAGTGGTGCAAATAACTGACATGTCCAAATGGGCCTTGATGAAATGCGTCGCTAGACTGTTCATACACATTTTAACGGGCCAAAGTTGAAGAGCTGTTGTCCATTATTGTTCGTGCAAATGTATGCTGATTCATGTTCCCTTGCACTGTGTAACTGAGGTCCATGGCTAGTCTGGCTTTCACCAGACCAAGCTCAATCTTTTAAGAAATCAAAAAATAAATAGCGGGCAGATCAGGCTGGGTTCACCTAGCCTAGTCCATAGGCACCCGATATTGTTTAATTTTTCATTTGAGATATCCACGCTCTGGCTATTCTAAATGCAAAAATGCATCAGGGATTTATGACAAAACTGTAACTAACAAACTAGATCCTAATAGAAAGCTGTTAGCTTCCCTAAGCTACAGGTAGGCTTATAAGGTAGGCCTATTTACAACATAAATTGTCAATAGGCTATGCTGGCAACACAAATAAAATCTCCTTTGGAAACCAATGGCTTACGCCTTACAGTATCAAGCGGACTTAAACTGCCATATCGTGGCGAAAAAGTTGTAATAAAATTCACGCAGCTCCATGAGTCAAGGAAAGCGCAAATAAAGTAGCCACTTCTAAATGGGACCCACTACACAGTAGCTTAAGGTGTGTTGCTAAAGCAGCCATAATGAAATGAAGGAGTCATTGTTTGGATACTTCACACACACGTGCTTTTTAATTTCACAGACTACAACTACCAAGCTGGAATCAAAGCCCATCGATTCCCCTCTCACACCCTGCACGCACTTAAAACAAATAAACAGGCGTCTCGTGCATCAGACCGGTGTAACGTTGGTAAATCTTCCATTGCACAGAATGATTTTTGTAGCACGTGCAACAAATGACAGTCGAAAGATACAATTACAGTGCTGCTATCAATTTGCTTGGTATAACCGCATTTATAGTTTTCTACAAATGCAATCAATCAAATTGGCCTCCATCACTCAACCAACGCTAACGGTAACATTACCTAGGTCCTTATTGATATTATAAGATTAACGTACCTGCAGTAAAAACCAAGCATGTCCGATAAACATCCTCAGATTTATTTCGGCTTCAAGAAGAAATGGGAACTAGAAAATCTAATTTCGAGGAAATTACCACCAAATTTCTGCGTCTAATTCAGCTTCAACCGTTTAACGTAGAAACTTCGTTCAAACTTTGTAACGTAGGTCTTGAAAAGGACACTTGAGGAATGTATTTTTCACTTTTGTAAACTTTATACTTTGAGATATTAACAAAAAACAAGCTTATTTTTCCCCACAGACTTTACATTAGCACTATGACATCACAATGGACTAATTAACTTGATTTGCACCTGTATCAACTTCCAGCTGCTCAACTAGGACCCATCAAAGGACCAGTTAAACTGATTGCACCTGTATCAACTGCTTTCTGCTTAACTAGGCCAACTCTCTGTGTCCATTCTACAAAGATATAAGGCACATTCCATCCAACTTTCTATCCATTCATCCTCTTCAAACCATTCACTCATCCACCCATTAAACTATCCATCAAGATCCATTAAACAATCTGCCTATCAACATCCATTCAACTTTGTCTATCAACATCCATTACACTATCTACATTCAACTTTAAACTATATACTCTGTCTCAGGCTTTAAGCATACAATCTAGCTCTCTTAAGACTACCATTTCCTCTGCCCACAACTGTTTCAAAATAAATGTCCTCACTACAATAATTCACTATTAAATAATTTAACTATTTAAACTACTCAACTATTTAACTGTTCAGCCATTTCAACTGTCAGTTGTTATCAACTATGACTCCTGCCAACTGTTTCCAAATAAAAGTTTGTTTGGCATTTTATGTTAATATACAGTATGTTTATATTTTCATGCACTGGTAATTTCCTTGTGGCCCCCGGGGACGAAACAAAATCTTTCCGTAAAAGTCTAGTGGGGCTACATACCCACCAAATTTCATGTGTACCGGTGTTTCTGTGTCCCGGGTATCGTTGACCAAAAATTAGTAGTATGGAAGTAGATGACGGGGGGGGGGGACTTTGACAATCATTATATGACTGCTTCGCTAGGGGCGGTCATAATAATAGAGGGGAGTCTCAGCAAGCTTTGCAACATCTTTGCAACAGGAAGCATAGTACAGAGCCAGCCATACACTTCAACATACTTTCGGGGGAAAACCCATGAGGGATTCTGCTCTAAATGTGGGAACTTAGACCTTGCCATTTCCACCAAACCACTAAAATGAGGACAGAACAGCAGCAACCGTAGAACAGCAGATTGTACTGACTTCTCGTTCTCGATGGCGGAGATGAAGCTTGTCTGGAAGTGTCCTGTTGTCAACAGCTCTGGTGTGGTCTTGCCCTGGAACAGGAGCTCCTCCTTGGCCATCTTCACCAGGATAAGGCGCACCAGCTCGCCCATGTACAGCCCGCTAATCATCTTCTCAAACCTTCCAGGGACAAATCAAGACAAAAGGCTGCAGCTAAAAACACTGAAACTTCATGATGACCAACATCCTTCACTGGCTAAAGTCTTTTGGTTCACACATCCTAAATAATGACAAATGATTTTACTGTTAAGTACAGTACTACTGTTACTGATAATGGATTTGGCTTAGTATTTCCAGTGGGTTAAAACACTTTATATTTACTATTTGTAACACCCTCTAAGACAAGGCAAAAAACATGGAACTTAACATTTCAATATGTATAATAAACTCATGTTTAGTGGTACTAGTGCAGTGCCCGTTCAAACATGCTATTCCTGTAGCCCAATTACATGCCTGCAGGTAGGCCTGCTTTAAAAATAGGATGATGGGGAAAAACATAATTCCAGGTAAGCATTCAATAATGAATAGGCCTACAGATAACATAACAATATAATAAATGTGAAGTGAGCAGAATTTAAGCATGGTTGCATGTGACATTTTTTACAAATAAAAATGACATTATCCTAACCGTTGCTTGTCGCTGGTTAAGCTTTGCATGTGTCGCATTCTGAGACGTACTTTAATTCGGGACCATTATCGCTCTTTTCAATTTAGGACCTTGCAGTTGGAATTGTCGTTTGCTTATTCAAAGTCTAAAGACAGCCCAAAGTAGCCTGGGCTATTCATATAGGCCTAAGTGACATCACACTGCCTGCCACACGTTGCTGGTTATGCTTTGCATGTGTGTCGCCGCTAGCCACTCCCCCTCCCACAATGCTGTGTGGGAGGGGGAGTGGCTAGCGGCGAAAGCCAATGTGCTTCTTTTACTGATATATTTAACAATATCTTTTGCATTTGTTATTCAAACAACGTCAAACACTGGCACTGCACTTTCTCATGCCCGTACCAAGGCACCTGCCAAATTTGAAATCTGTCTGACAAACGGTCAGCGAGATATGCGTGCCACGAACACACAGACATCCGGACACACAGACATCCGGACACAGTCACACAGATGCTTCTTGCTTTATAGATAGATAGATGTGTACTGCCTTTCCAGGCAGTAACCAGAACATGCTCAGAGCTGTCGCTTACAGCTGCTTGCCAGGGTTGAGCGAGCCTGCATCGATTTCGACGTCGAAAGGGGTGCGCAGGTCATCTAGCGCCCCATCGTCGCCGAAGGCGCCCCACTCCATGTTGACGCACATGCGACCCTCATCGCCCTCCACCGTCTCCAGGTTGCGCATCTCCTCCATGTAGCATGCGTTGGTGCCTGTGCCTGTGGGCGACAAATCAGCCACCTCACTCACTTTCTCTCTTTTTTTGTCTTGTTTGAAAAGTAAATCAAACTAGATGTACCGCAGAGCGGTACAAAATATGACCGCCGCCCAGTCCAGCACATTTTTTCCACAAAAATAAATCACGCTGAAAGGCCTATATGATTCTAACTGTCTCACTAAATTGCATTATCCACACTCAATTCTCACTGGTATCTGCTAGACAACAAGTACCAAAACATGATTAGTTCATAGATTTCACATGTAAAATTGATTTTATACAACCCCACCCCATCTTGCCTGTTCATAATTCTGAGAAATTCTTGAATTGTGTGCGCATGTGTACGCGTTTATGTTTATGTGTGTGTGTACTTGTGTGTTTGCCATGCGTATGTGTGTTTGTGCATGTGCATGCATGCGTATATATGTCTACTGTGTGAGTATGTCATAATGTATGATTACTGTGAATGTATGTGTGTGTGCGTGTGTATCTGTTTATGCACATGTGTGCACATGGAATGGGTTAACATGACCCCTGGAGGCAAACATACGGAAAAAATTGGTCATCCTAGGCCATAATGGGTTCTCAAGATATTCACAGAAAACTGTGTCTGCCCTACCCTATCCTTTCGGGGTCCAGTACAGCTGGGGGCTACAGATCAAAACGAAAACGATGGTTCCATGCTATCCATGTGGGGTTACATGCCCACCAAGTTTCGTGTACCCGGTCTTTCAGTGTCCCGGGAATCCTTGTTGGTGTAATGGTCACTAAATGTACACATACATTATTTTATTGTAAGGCCCCCATGAACGAAAGTTCACAAAACTTAGCATGCATTCGGAGGGTGTCATAATAATCCTACACTTTCAATTTCGTGCAGTTTTGACCATGTCAGCCAGAGATATTGTGATGAAAACACCTAATTTTTGCTTTTTAATTTTTAACTAGGTGGCTTATACATGAAATAAGTGGTAATGGGATGGGTTGACATGCCCCTTAAGACCGACATACAAAAAAAAAGGTGGACCTCCTAGGCCCTTACGGTTCTCGAGATATTCACAGAAAACTGTCTCTGGCCACCTACAGGCCAGTTGGTGTATAGTAACATAAATTAATTTATTGTGTGGCCCCCCCATGAACGGAATTCCACGAAAGTTGGCGTGCATTCAGAGGGTGTCATAATGATCCTACACTTCCAATTTCGTGCAGTTTTGACTATGTTAGGTTACAGATACCTGCGATTACAACACCACATTTTTGTGTTTAACTAGGTGGCGCTATACATGAAATGAGTGGTTAAAGAATGGGTTGACATTGCCCTTTGAGATCAACATACAAAAAAAAAAAAAAAGGTCCTCCTAAACCCTACGGTTCTCGAGATATTCACAGAAAATTGTGTCTGCCCTACCCTCCTTTCGGGGTGCAGTCCAGCCGGGGCTACAGATCAAAACGAAAAACGATGGTTCCATGCTATCCATATGGGGTTACATGCCCACCAAGTTTCGTGTACCCCGGTCTTTCAGTGTCCCGGGAATCCTTGACGGAAATTTGGACATGCGAAAAAGAAAAAAAAAAATCTGACTTTGCTTCGCTGCGCGGCGGTCATGATAAATACCTTTTATTGTTTGGAGTGGGAAAATAAATCATCAGGTGTGTCATGCTTTTGTCCCAAGGAGTGAGGCTAAACAGTGGCCCACTTGTGAGCATGACTCACCCACAATAAGGCCTATTTCGCAGTGGTGGTCATCATAGCCACAGGTCATCATTGTGCCAACGGTGTCATTAATCACAGCCACAATGTCAATGTCAAAGTCCTAAAGGACAAAGGGGAGGAAAGGGCAGTTGTAGTAAGTCAGTGTCTGGAGAAGGTATTTATTAGCTGAATAAAAGACTGAGTGAAATGAGTGAAATAGTGTAGCATTTCAAAGTTTCATCTCACCCCTCTCTTCTTAATGGCTGCTCTTAACATGCTGACAACATCTTTGCCTTCAACACCGCTAGCCTTAAACCCCTTGGTCCATGACACCAGGATACTCTGCAATGAAAAAACAAACAAGCAATGAAGGGGGGAAAAAAGTCAGCAACGAATTAAAATAAAAAAGGACAGTGTTGATTGCTACTGACATATAATTAGCAAGTGAGAGAACCCATTGCATAACTTATTGGCAAATTTGTTCTGCAGGTTCGTCTGGAAATCATCAAAAACCCGGGATCCAATCACAATCGCTTATCCAGCATGGGGCAGGCTTAATATGATGACAGATAGAGCTGTACATTCAACACAAACAATGGCTATGCTGATGGTGACAGGGTTAAACAGATATGGACATGTTTTTTTTTTATTTGGGATTGAGTAAACAACTGCATTTTAAAACCTTCTGAAACAATTTGGTAAGAGTTTAGGCCTAATGCACTTCATCAAGTTGTCAGTAAACACAAATCTTTCACCATCTAAATATTTTGGTTCAATACAAAAACAAAGCTAATGGATATCTAAATAATGGCACAACTGCATTTGTCCTTTCTAGGTTTCAGGGCTACATCCTTGTAAATAAGGGACTTCGGCAATGCTGTTAATATTTTTAATTAATGCTGTGCCTGTTAATGTATTTTTAGGTTAGGTCATATGCAGGGCAACACACTATCTCCAGGATTGTTTTAATAACTAAGGTGAGGGAACTGGAGAAGGAGTTTAGGAGGAAGGCCAAGCTGACTATAAGAACAAGGTGGAGCAGAAGTTGATTTCTGGGATTTCTGGGGCAGAACACCCAAGCCTGCAGGGGCTGCCGGCCCAGACCCAACTCTGGAAGAGAAATTGAACATCTTCTTCACCCGTTTCAATGGGGTCAGCACAACACCCACCTGGGCCCCCCCAACCCCCAGCTCCAACCCCTCCTTATCGATGAGCAGCTGGTGACCTCCACACTGCGCAGAGTCAACCCACACAAGGCCTCTGGCCCTGATAAGCTTAGAGGCAGGGTGCTAAAAGAATACTCAGCTAAGTAGCATTCTCACCAGGCTGTTTCAACACCTCCTGGACTCTGGCTGTGTACCTGACCAGTGGAGGGAATCCACCATCATTCCATTCCCCAAAAAGGCACCTGCTAAGGACCTAAAGGACTACAGACCAGTGGCCCGACATCTGTGCTGTGCAAATGTATGGAGAGGGTGGTCTGCAACCTCCCATCAGGCATGGTGTCAGACAAGCTGGACCCATTCCAGTTTGCTTATAGAGCAAGACATGGTGTGGAGGATGCAAGCCTCACACTTTTAGACACCGTCACCAAGAACCTGGACTCAGCACATCCACACACCAGGATTTTATTCATGCACTTTTCCTCAGCTTTTAACACCGTGAGCATTGATAAACTTTTACATCACCTCTCTGATCTTCAGGTTCACCCAACACTAACCCTGTGGACTAAGAGTTTTCTGTTGGACAGACCACAATTTAATGGGGTTAAATCTGCAAAGCTTATTTTAAACACTGGACTCCCCCAAGGTTGTGTTTTATCCCTAATCCTCTTCTCTGTGTACACCAACAACATCACGTGTAACAGTGAAGGTATGGCACTTTTTAAATATGCTGATGACATTGCTTTAGTTGCACCATGTCCAACATTGAAGCCCTAACTCGCCATCAGCAGGTAGTAAATAATCTGTCCCAAACTTTTGTTGAGCTCTCCTTGGAGCATCGCAAAAACGAAAGAACTATGCTGTGGGGGCAGAGACAAGGCATCGCCTCTGTTTTAGTCACTTAGTATCCAGGGTCAGCCAGTGGAACAAGTGCAAGTATTCAGGTAAATGGGCACCGAAATAGACACTTCCCTGTCCTTCTCACAACACACAGACACAACACACAAAAAAAGCACAACAACTTTTCCACCTACTCAGAAAACGTAGAACTTTTCAGGTCAGCAAGGATGTGTTAACTTGGCTTACCGCCAACTGATTATTGAATCAGTTCTCACTTTCAATAGCTCTTCCTGGTACAACCAACTCACCATCAAAACACAATACAATACGGTCACGTATGCTGCCAAAATAACTGCCCCCCATCTCAGCTGTAGAGCTGCTGTACAGCTGCTCTGTGATGTGAAATGCCAACCTTATCACAGAGGACCCCTCTCACCCCCTCCATCCAGCTACTACCATCAGGCAGGCGTTTTAATGTACCACTGGCCCATAAAAACATCTACAAGAAATCCTTCATCCCCTCTGCAATAGCCATACTGAACAGCACAAAATGAACACCACAGTCAGCTGATACTTCAACACCCCATGTCCTGTTTGTATATGTCTGTATATGTTTGTATATGAATGTTTCTTTGTGACTGGAACTTTGTCAAAGACAATTTTCTGTAACCTTGTGTAACAGACAAGTATTACCTTATCTTATCTAGTCCCTAATTCTCAGAATTATCCACTTCTTATTATGACATCCATTTACGTTCATCTGTGCTTCAATTAGGCTCCACAAAGTCATCAGCGTTAAATGAAAATTCATGAACTCTGGATGTTTTAATTCCTACTCTACTCAACCTGGGGAGGTCAAGCAGATTTTTAGAAAAAAATAATAGTAAGAAAGTATTGTGAACAATACAATGGCTGGCATTGTTGTTGACAGCAGTAAATATCAGAGACATTTTCACCATGTGTTATTGAAAGTCATGTTAAAGGGCAACTCATTGCTTAAAGTACTTCACAGGGACTAAAACCTTTCTTTCATTAACTCATTGAATGCCAAGCTGTTTTCGGTAGCTTTGTCCTAGAGTGCCAGCAATCTAGACCATTGTTGATGATTTTTGTACAGCCACAGCATATTCTGTGTTATAGCTATGAACACATACAATGGCTCGATTAAAAGGCGAGACATTAAGCTCTCGGTGGGTGCAAACCGTGTATTTCTACACCCCTCTGTTCCTGAGAAATCCCAAGCTAAACAGTGGCTAGTTTTAATCAAAATCGCTGTTTTTTTCTAGAAATGGAGATATAACGTTGCCTGTTACTTACTTGTAAACTTTCCGGAAGTGATCAAACCTGGCTTTCCACCTAGTGATAGACCCACGAAAATGGCCTGGTTTTGACCTGACGTGCATGAGTCACTGATTCGACCCAAAGCGGCAACCGAGTTATGATAAAATTTCCAGATAAAATGTCCAGATTGTGCTGTTTCATGAGTTTTCGATAGTCATATATTTCATTTCCATTCATCACAGAGTTCCCAAAATCACATATAAGGTGTGTTAGAGTGTCTAGTTTTTTAAAAAAAAAAAACGTATTACGGGGCACTCAACGAAAGGAAAAACGTAATATTACGTTTTTGGCACTCAATGAGTTAATGCAATATCTAAATTAAAACACATGATCAGTGAAGTTGGCAGAGATTTCCAATTTCCTTGAATTTGACTTGATTAAATCATGCAGCCCCAGTCCTTCACCCTGTTACTGCTGCTCACCTCATCCAGTTTGGTCTGCTGACAGGGGAAAGAGAATGTAAAGCCCAGTGGAAGCTTCTTGTCTTTGATCCCCAGCTTCTCTAGGAATATGGCCAGACACTCAACGATGTGGTCAAAAAGCTGCAATTTATTTAGCATTATTATTTAAACATATACAAAAGACAATTTCCAACAACAACAAAAACTAGAAACTGATTGATAATAATATTAATAATAATTTAAAAAGGTAATTTCCTGAATGGAGTTCATGCCAAGTCATTGAATAACTTGAATGATTTAGATCCATGCGGTTTCAAATAGTTTAATAAAAAGGTAACTCTACTCATTACTTGAGGCAAACTATGGTAACAGCTAAATAAATTATGGCAGCCAAGGATTCATGCTATACTGCACGTATTAATTCCATAATGCCATTCTTTCAGCTGTTCCCAAAGCACTTCAACCTGGTGGTTTGGTCAAGCCCATGAGCCAGAGACTAAAAAAAGTGAACATTGTGCTCTTTTTTTGCAGCCAGCGGCAAGTTGTTACAGGAAGTGGCTACCTGTGATTTATAATGAACTCCAATGGAGAGAGTTTCTGTTCTCGAACATTAAGGTAGACTCCTATTCATCCCCGAGATTACAGTTCATTTCTTCTAGTCTCTGTGACAAGTGAAGCACTCAATTGCCTTTTCAGGACTCAAAATGGCTAGTAGGGTGATTACGCCATTCACACGTCTTGCCATTCAAGTGAATTCATGATGTCCCTCTTTAGGCCAAATGATGTGGCTCAGGCAGAAACTCATAGGGTGGGATGTGAAATGAAAAGCCAAGTGTGCGTGTGTGCGTGCATCCCCTTTACCTCTGAGCCGCTACCCCTCATCAGGTCCTCAGGAATGGCGTAGATCTGATTCTCCATCTCAACTTCCTGCTTCTTGCTGTTGGAAGACACCCTCACCAGCAGAACACGGAAGTTGGTCCCGCCCAGGTCAAGTGCCAAGAAGTCTCCTTGCTCTGGAGAAAATAAGGGAGTCGGGGAAAACAATAGCCGACTGATCAATCCACACCATTGTGTCCATGTGGATGTGATTCAAGTTTGCTATGAATATTACATATTCTTGACACATTAGATTCTTTCTCTGTCCATTTCATTGTTCATGTAAGCTTAAATGATGTTAACAATAATAAACAATAACAATAATAAACACTTCACAAACAATAAAACACTTCAGATATTGTAAACAAATATTCAACCTTACACAAATTGTGAAAAACTACATTTGTTTCAGATGTCCACTCAAACACTATAGCCTTTGAAGTATGCATACCTAAGAATTGTCATGGTTAAGTTGCTACGAAGCATTTTTAACCTTCCTATATACAGCCTGGTGAATCTCTGTAAAGACCCAAATGCTGCTTTTGGACGTTCCACTCTCCACATTGTAGAATACTGAGTGTGAAAATAAATCCTTGTGGAAGAACCATGATCTTTTTGAGATCCAATATCATATCTGATATTTCTGCCTGCCTTGACAATCCACACTGGTGTTTCTGAGTAAGCCACATCCACCACTTCTGTGAACAGGGCTATGCCATTAAAACCACATGACAAAAAAAATTATTTATAACAACTTCTAAAGTTGATGATCACAGCAGCAAGAATATGTGTGATGGGAGGGGGGGGGAGTAAGTGCAAAACAGTTTTCTGATATGATGTGTGAGTCTGCCCACAGGGATACAATAAGTCTTTTATGTTTTATGCTGATTGTACTTGGGATCTAATTAAATTCTTCACATTTCTTTCACTTCCTCGTGGTGGTCTGATAAGTCAAAGTCAAAGTCAGCTTTATTGTCAATTTCTTCACATGTTCCAGACATACAAAGAGATCGAAATTACGTTTCTCACTATCCCACGGTGAAGACAAGACATATTTGACCAATTTTAAGTCCACAGACAAACATAACATTCAAGTAAACAAAAAAGTAAGTAAATAAGTAAATAAGAGGGCACATATAATAATAATGAAAAAAATAAGAGCAGCAAAATTTTGTTGAAATTGTGCATAGACAGTCAATAAAATACTAGTGCAAATACTGTAAAATACTATAAAATACTGTTTGACCTAAGTAATAAAGAAAGTGGCATAGTGGTTGCAAGTTATGTAAGAGCAGCAGAAGTGTTGTGTTTTCAGGACAACAACACCAAGTTGTAAAGTGTACAAGTGTGCAAGTGTTCAAGTGTGCAGGTGGAGTAGTGCAGGCGGCCATTGTGGGTCCAATGTCCAGGATGTTATGTAGCTGAGGGTGGAGGGGGGAGAGGAGGGAGAGAGTTCAGCATCCTTACAGCTTGGTGTATGAAGCTGTTAGTGAGTCTGGTAAAAGGGAGCAGGCTTCTGTACCTCTTCCCAGAGGGCAGTAGATCAAACAGATTGTGAGCGGGTGACTTGCATCACTCACAATTTTGGTCGCCCTTGGTGGGTGAGGTGGGGTGGTGTAAATGTCCTTCAGGGAGGGAGTGAAGCACCAATGATCCTTCCAGCTGTGTTCACTATGCTGCAGGGCTTTCCTGTTGTATTCAGTGCAGCTTCCTCCCCCACACAGCGATACAGCTGGAGAGGATGCTCTCAATGGTGCCTCGGTAGAATGTGGTCATGATGGCTGGTGGGAGCACTTGCTCTCGCCTGAGTTTTCGCGAGGGAAGTACAGGCGGCGCTTGAGCCCCTCTTAGCCAGTGATGCAGTGTTGGTGGTCCAGGAGAGGTCTTCACTGATGTGCACCCCAGGAATTTGGTGCTGCTCGCTCTCTCCACCACAGCACCGTCGATGGTCAGTGGCAGGTGTTGGGTGTGACCTCTCCGAAGTCAACAACAATCTCTTTGGTCTTGCTGGACGCTCAGCAGGAGGGTTGTTGTCCCTGCACCACGTGGGTCAGATGGTCGACCCTCCAACCTGTATTGAGTCTCGCCGCCCTTGGTGATGAGACCCACCAGAGTTGTGTCGTCAGCAAATTTCACTATGTGATTGTTGCTGTAGGTTGCAGTGCAGTCATCGCGTCAGCAGTAGTGGGTGAAGAGCGGACTGAGCACCAGGGCCTTGGGGCCCCTGTGCTCAGTGTGTGATGCTGCTTGAGGTATTGTTGCCAAACATCGCACTACTTGGGGCCTCTGACAGAGGAAGTCCAGTAGCCAGTTGCAGAGGTAGGTACTGAGTCCTAGTTTGTCAAGTTTGCAGATGAGTTGTTGTGGTATTATGGTGTTGAATGCAGAACTGAAGTCTATAAACAGCAATCTCACATATGAGATCTTTTCATCTTGATCTTTTTTCCAGGTGGGTGAGGGCTGGGTGGAGGGCAGAGCAGATTGCATCCTCTGTAGACCGCTTGGCTCGGTATGCAAACTGGAAGGGGTCCAGGGTGGGGGGGAGAATGGCTTTGATATGTGACATGACAAGCCGCTCAAAGCACTTCATGATGATGGGTGTCAGTGCCACAGGGCGGTAATAATATAAGGTTTGCATTAGCAATAAAATAAGTAAAGCAAGTAAGTAAACATTTAATTATATAGCAAATTTTCTAGCCCAAAAGGCCTCTCAAAGCACTTAGACTACACAAAGACATAGACAAAAGACATCATGAACTACCAAGTCAAGTCCATGGATGATATGGGACTGTCCTAGCATAAGCAATACAGAGCATGGTTTTGTTCCAAGGTGTACTAGTGTTGCTACTAAGGAGTGAATTAATACTTCATGCTGATGTTCAAGAGAAACCATCAAGAAACTATAAAAATCCCTTAAGATTTGGACAAAGTATAGGTTATATTGATCAAATACTAACAAATGGAAGATAAATAAAAGTTCACACATTTTCACTTCTAGGCTAACCCAGGGGTGTAATTTGTTAAATAAACAAATAAACAACTGACATGATAGTGCACCATTACATTTAGCACATGAAGCACCTGGAAAGCCTTTTCAACAGAGTACAGACTCAGAGCATGGGCTATCTGGTGACTGTGCTGTTGCAGACCAGTGCCAATGCTATCTTATTCGAACCTAGGTTATGCAAACAGCAGAGTATAGTCTATTGCGTCACAGTGCAGACCAACAGGCAGTACTATCTGAATGACTGGACTGTAACGTGCCAATAATGACTTCAGTCAACAGGCTGTATAAACAAAGGCTTGGCTTGGACTTTCCATTTCCTTCAGAGGGCTGCTTTGGCCTCTAGTGTTGCTACTGACATCTGTCTAGCACCATTTCTGTTACCCACTTTGGCCATTAGTCTGCAACAATTTCCCCACTCTTGACTCCCTCCCCCAGCAGGCCTATCTAACTACTTCACTCAACATGGAAAGTGCTTGTCCTAAATGACAAAATAACATGCTGTGGCTGATGGCAAAAGACCAGAGAGAGAAGGCTCTCATTAAGACAGTTGGTTGAGTTAAGGACACAAGGGGCACGGCTCAGAGACACAGGGCCAGCATAGAGACATCCATTGAGGGAGCTTTATTTCCATTTTGAACACAGCTACCTGATGCCAATTGAAATGAGCATGATTTTGTGTGGAGGAGCCTGCAAAATCACAATAGTTAGGAAAATAGAAGAAAACTAATGACATAAATTTCAAGCAAAATTGTCCAAACAAGGAGCCAAGTCTCATTAATCAACACAATCAAATGAGCTGAATGACTGTTAATTCGCTTTGGCTTGTATATTAAGAACACTTATCTGAAATAAATCATTGCTATCATTGCAAACAAGGTGTTTGGGTGCTCTGAAAATGAGAACCAAAATGATTTTTTAGACTTGTAGGGTCTGCTGTTCAGACCCTGAAGGGATTTATTTTCTGTTCATTGCTTTTTGTGAGTGTTTCTACTTATCTCAGTAAGGAAAATAAATCAAGAGCCTATGTTGAGTACAAATATGTCATCTGAAGGCTTAAACAGAGCCCAGCCAAAAACGCCAATACAATTTGTATCAACTTTGAGGGACAGCTATGACAATGCAGGATTATCCAGACCAAACGTGACAATTTTGCTACATACTATTCCTATTTATGTACCAGCATGCAAAATTTGAGCCTCCTGCATGGTTTAGTTCTTGCGCTGTGGGCTTGTGAACTTTGACAAAAAAAAGAGGCCGAACAAAATCGACACCCCCCTGTGAAACTGGCTGTATCTTGGAAAGTATTGATCTTACATAACAGTAATTTTACAGTGCGTCTCCTGGGTAACATAGGTACACCTGGTAATTTTTTTTAGAACTTTTTTGAGCCCTAAGTGCGTGGGCCCTGGTTGAATTGGATTGACGAATGGAATGACCCCTATATATATATATATATATATATATATATATATATATATATATATATATAACAGGAACAGGACTGACATCTCACATCTCAGATATTCAACAGACAAACCTTTCAGTAGATAAATATATTGCCTAATTTGAACATTTTAAATAATTGAAAATTAAACTATATATTTAAATCAACTAATGCAGTTATTGGTTAGCAAATGAAATGCTCTCACAATAAATTACCTCAAAATACATAGTGGACAAATTCAAACTAACTCCCACATCTGGTTTAGATTAGGGCTGGGATAAATGATTATTTTTTAAACGATTAATCTAGCGATTATTTTTTCGATGGATCGATTAATCGTTCCAAAAATTCATTTTTTCAGTCCGATTTGATTTCGATTCGATTATCGATTATCTCCCCATTAATTCACTAATAGCAACTTATACATGTTTATTTACATATCTGAATGAAAAAAAAATGAATTCTTTTAACATTGCAATATATGTTTATTGCTCTTAAGATTCCAAAATAAAAGACTATACAAGTGCAAAGTAATGCATTCTTAGTCAGAGGTAGCATTCAATAAAGTTCAGTAGTGTAGGCCTATGTCTAATTGAGTGACTGTCATTTTAAGACGTTCGTGTGGGAATCCTTGCAATTAACATTAACACAGTTAATGCTGCTGATGTGTGGATGCAATTCATAATGTAGTTAGTTCAAATAACGGTTCGTACTTCTCCTTTGGACAAGCACTTTTGAGTCTTGGAAAACACTTTTCCATTTACATCGGGATTTTGCAAACATTCAGAGTCAATAAAATGAGTCCTGCATGAATAATCCAATACAAGCAGCTGCAAGTAAGCATGCTAAACTTGACATCAAACAGTATTCTAACGTTAGCTCTGAGATACTGCTTGATTGCATACTGTAAATTAACTTAGTTTAGTCTCCCTCAATGTACTGTGTTGCAGAGTTTTACTTTAACTTTAATGCAGTTTTGAACAAGCGCAGCATGGTCAATGATGCTAAAAGCGGATTTAATAGCAATTTAGCCCACTGTGTTCTATGCAGTGCTTCTATGTGGCAACAATGCAATCGTGAATATTTTGTTAAATGCACATGCAGAGGAGGAGCGATATGAGGAGGAGCAGTGGGCTCGTAACGAGAGAGCGCGGGCGGGGAAAGGTAAGGCTGTGTGAGTTAAAAGTGCAGCTCAATGAAATTATTTTATCTTATCTTTAATTTAAATAGTAGGCCTACAACATAGAACATCAATGTGTGGTGGCCGGTTTTGATTTCGTGGTGCCCAGCCACAGATTAGTCAACGTATGGAAAACACTGAAGGTGTAAAATTAAAAATATTTAGCAGCACACGTTATGCTTGACGAATCGACGCTCATATTTTGCATCGACGTCATCGATTACGTCGACGCGTTGTCCCAGCCCTAGTTTAGATCATTCTATGTTTAGACTGACAACAGTGCATATCAGTTTCACATCAAATCATATGGTCTGAATATCTACCAGTTTTTTTCCCCTCCAAGGAGTTGCTAAACATAAGAAAAAATTTAGTTGACTCATTAAAAGGTCATTAAAGTTTAACAGTGCCCAGGGGAGAGGAAGAGAACAGGGAAGTCTCATGGGCCTGATCGCAATAATACAGTATAAAATTGGAGGATAATCCTCACCGGTTCCATCAGGGGTGGAGCGCACAAATGTGGGCAGCATCTTCACAGCAGCTGTGGGGCTCGTGTCCCGACCCAGGCCGCGGTCCATCTCACGGCGGAAACGCAATGATACGTCCATCAGATTCTCCTCAGACAGACGCAGGTGGTACAGATACTTGTCAACCTGAAGAAAGACAGTGAAATGTTAATAATAATAATAATAATAATAATAATAATAATAATAATAATAATAACAACAACAACAACTTTGATTTATAGAGTGCCTTTCAAGATACCCAAGGTCGCTTAGCAAGAAAACAAAAAAGGAGGGGTATGGAAGGGGGGTTAGAAGTCAAAGGCCTCAGTGAATACTCAGAATCAGTTTTCTATTGATAATCACTGTGCCATGTATGGTGTGTGTACAAAGAAAAAATTGGTGTTTGCAGAGCGATTTCTTTTCCATGACTTAGCTCAATTAATCACAGGCCACACAGATATGTCTATTGATAAACAATACTTGCTGCTGTTTTGGAAACAGATAGTCTAACAGATGCATCACTTGAAGACAGACTTTTTTCCACAAAAATAAATCACGCTGAAAGGCCTATATGATTCTAACTGTCTCACTAAATTGCATTATCCACACTTAATTCTCACTGGTATCTGCTAGACAACAAGTACCAAAACATGATTAGTTCATAGATTTCACATGTAAAATTGATTTTATACAACCCCACCCCCATCTTGCCTGTTCATAATTCTGAGAAATTCTTGAATTGTGTGCATGTACACATTTATGTTTATGTGTGTGTGTGAGTGTGTGTGTGTGTGTGTGTGTGTTTGCTTGTGTGTTTGCCTCATGTGATATGTTTGTGCATGTGCATGCATGCGTACATATGTCTACTGTGTGAGTATGTGTATACGTATGATTACTGTGAATGTATATGTGTGCGTGTGTATCTGTTTATGCACATGTGTGCACATGGAATGGGTTAACATGACCCCTGGAGGCAAAATTGGTCATCCTAGGGTCCCACGGTTCTCAAGATATTCACAGAAAACTGTGTCTGCCCCACCCTCCTTTGGGGGTGCAGTACAGCAGGGGGGCTACAGATCAAAACGAAAAACGCTGGTGTCATGCTATCCATGTGGGGTTACATCCCACCAAGTTTAGGTACCCGGTCTTTTTCAGTGTCCCGGGAATCCTTGTTGGTGTACGGTCACTAAATGTACACATGACAAATAAGCCTGAAAAAGGAATTTAAAAAAACTTCAAATATCATCCTAAAAAGTGTTTATATGTGTTGCTGTATCTCTAAACTTGACTAATATACATTTTTTTTCAAAAAAAGGGAAAATATATATTTATATGTCAATTTGTCATGTTAGTGCCTAAAATTGTCATATGGTGTGGCGAAAATAATTTGAAATAATAGATACTTTAGATTAGATGTTAGTCACTGTACATTTTAATCACGTTTGCTTTGATTTGCAACATTTCCTTGTGAATATTTAGAAGAAAACCTAAAATTTAACAAGTTATTTTGTCAAGGTGGAGAATGCTCCTAAGTGTAACCAGATATTTTAGCTTAATTCTGATATTTCTTGTAAGAACTCACTCAAAATTCTTGAGGTTCTTGCAGATACCATTTCCTTTGTGTGCTATTGATGTTTTAATGATTTTCAATTATAAAGTCTTTTTGTGACATTATTTTAATGTCACACCAAATGTTTTATGGTGTCATGCCATATGATGAACTGCACCACTCCACCATGTGTCAGAGCAAAACAGGGTTTTTAATGACAATGAAAATCATTAACAATGAATTTTGAAGTCACTGTATGAATGGTGTATCGTGTAACAGCAAAATAGATGAAAGTTTAGTATTTATTTTTTAAACTTACATGGCATGGTAACATAAAAGAAAAAAGTATAGAAATATGAATTGTACAGATTCATTTTTCCCCAATTATCACAGATTTAACAAAAAACATATAATATCTGAATTTAAAACATGTTTTACAAGAACTTTTATGTAAAAATGCAATTTGGTCATAGGGTGTGACAGAAATGTCATATAGTGTGACTTGAAAAAAGCTGTCACACCATATGATGCAGCGTCACACTATATGACATTTTGACAGTTAAGCTAATTTTCTAGACAGTTAAATACAGCTAACTATTATTTAGCATGCAACTGACCACATGGCAGCAGTGCTTTTAAGAATTCATGAAGAATATTTGTGGAAAATAGCTACTTTTTAGGCAAATGATGTCACACCATAAGACACTAAAATTTGGCCACGATTGATGATGTCCAATTCAAAGCTTTTTATATAAAAATCTAAAAAGCAGAACTCACCTCTTGACCATGCCAATTACTCCTGACATTCTATTGTTACTTCCTGATTAAGCAGGGTCCTCTTCACAATAATAATGTCCAAATGAATGCCGGTCAAAATATACAATATAGTGTCAATGCCATATGACAACCATTTTATGGACAAAATATATTTGATTATAACTTAGTTGGACAGCATGCATAAACATCAAAACTTTCTGTGGTTGTAAAAAACATCCAATTATTTTATATGCATGGTAAAACTTTAAAGTAATTATACTTTTTATGGATATACACTCTTTTTAGGAAGTTCGCACACATGGTGGACAGTCACACCATATGACATTTTTTATGTTTGGATGATTATTTTAAGTCAAAAGTGAAATACAAATCCAATAAATTTAATATGACAGAACTTGAACCTACCAGACCTACAACATTTCCATATCAATTCTTAACAATTGCCATTTTTTATAAGTGTGTGACACATGGACAGTCTGAATTCTGCTATTTGTCATCTACCCACACATACATTATTTTATTGTAAGGCCCCCCATGAACGAAAGTTCACAAAACTTGGCATGCATTCAGAGGGTGTCATAATGATCCTACACTTTCAATTTCGTGCAGTTTTGACCATGTTAGGTCAGAGATATTGTGATGAAAACACCTAATTTTTTTGCTTTTTAATTTTTTAACTAGGTGGCTATACATGAAATGAGTGGTTATGGAATGGGTTGACATGGCCCCTTGAGATCAACATACAAAAAGAATGGTCCTCCTAAACCTTACGGTTCTCGAGATATTCACAGAAAACTGTGTCTGCCCTACCCTCCTTTAGGGGCAGTCCAGATCAAAACAGATCAAAGCGATGGTTCCATGCTATCCATATGGGGTTACATGCCCACCAAGTTTCGCCTACCCCGGTCTTTCAGTGTCCCGGGAATCCTTGACGGAAATTTGGACATGGGGAAAAAAAAAAAAAAAAAAAAAAAAATCTGACTAAACCTATATGACCACCGCTTCGCTGCGCGGCGGTCATAATTATTTAGGCCTATATGACCTGCAATTAACTGAAAAGACTTCTCTCCAACCAGGTCTGTATATGTTTTCACACTTCCCCTTAATTGACTCCACAGGGGAGCAAAATGTCACAGTCCCCATGAGGGTGTTGTGAAACTCACAAGGTAGCCACCCGGCTGTCAGTATTACATGTCACTAGGAAGGCTTGGGAGGCTTGGACTGGGCTCACATCTTCAAATGATATACTGCTCTGGGCCAGACATATAAATACTCTCTTGCATAGTGACACGGTCAGCAGCATGAAAGAAGAAATTTGATCAGCCGTGGCTACTGACAATATAACCTATACCACACAGCATACCACTACTGTACATCACACAAAGGACACTGCAGAAGGACTTTCTGTGCCAACATACATACCTGCATAGAAAAAAATTGTAACAAAGAATCACATTTAAGTGTGCACTTATTGTATTGTCTCACAATAGCAACAAAACCATAAAGAAAAACCAGTGACAGAGAGTCACCTTGGCGTTAAACCCCTAAGAGCCACCGAATCAACTAAGCAAATTATCAGAGTGATGACAAAGAGAGGGCAAAATTATTTGACCACAGATCTGCATCACAATCCCGCCTTGTACATGGTGTTCATTAATACAAATAAAGATAATGAATGTGCAACCTATCACAGTACATCATACAGTAGTCTGTAGCTCGTTCGTCATCAAAGATAAAGCCAGAATCATGCAACTAGGACTATTGTTGTTATCAAAAGCACTGCAAACTACAGGAGCTGCAATGGAAGTCCACAAGTTGAATTAAATTAGTGGGAATAACAAGTGCTACCCACTCTAACATCCAAAAAGACTAACAGAGGGCCAGAAGACCTCATTTTGCAGAAAATGGAGAGCACTATGTGAAGACAGATGAGCTTCAAGAGCTCTGTAGGCTGCACTGACCTCTGGCGTATGCTACAGCAGTGGCCACAGAAGACATGACACTTGGGCCTATTGTTGGAAGGCAAACGACATCTGTAAGAATGAACAGACCTCTACGGGTCACCCAGTTCAGCCCTGAATTAGTCAAAGTGTTGGCTCATTAGTTCACCCAACAACCTTTTTATCTTGAGCGTCTGACTCCTTTCATTCAACTAGCCGAGTAATTTCAGCGTGGAGGATCAGACGCGGCACTGGAACAAGTTGGAAGGCACTGAACACCACTCGTGATGTCCGCTTATGGTAGAACAAGGCTCATGTTACAGCTTGCAAGAGCCCGTGCAATCAGGTCGTAGTGTAATGGCACAGCAATATAATATGCTATGGTTTATCCACCAAAACTAATTTAGCTATCTACACATACTCCAAATGTGATGTAAACGACTACGATTTCATCGAGTTTATTCCAAACTCATGGAGACCTATACGGTAGTAGCTATTTCTATTTCCCTGTTTAGCAAGACACCTGGAGAGCAAGCAATTACATTTTTGATGCCAAAAACGCGGAACTATTCCTCTCCTGACGTAACATTAGCTCACAGACTAGACAGAAACCGAATGTGACATGGTTAGTAAACATAAGTTAGTTTATAATTTAAGGATGAAACTGCGAAATTAGTAAGAGAAATAGTGGGCATCATAATTACAGTCAAGTTAGATGAGTTTCAGGGACTGTGATGAGAACAAATTATAGCCACTGACATAACTTACATGGCCAAAGTTAGGCTACTGATGTGAAACACGACAGCCAAGTTCCCAGTTAAGTGAAGTGATGCAGGAAACATTATCACTAACGTTGACGTTACTTAATTCACACGTGTACATTTGTGAGGGCACACCAGCCAGCTTGGTCACGTTTAACACACCTAAACGTTAGCTAAGCTAACAAGGCAAAATTATTGAGATTTTTTTTTAGCTGCCGGCGATGATTCGCAGCAAAGATAACGTTAGCTATCTCAAGTAAGCTACCCTACAGTAAGCTAACTTACCCTACATGAAGTCGGACCAATGACCACAGTCACACACAAATGATAAATGTTACCCTTAGTTGAGTTAGTTGATTTACTTAATCAGCCAGCATTAGTTAGCTAGCTACTTACTTTTTGTACTTGGTCATGGTGGAGCTCTGTGAAGTAGTACGCCAGGAGATGCGAGGCTATCATCGTGGCAATGCCCTTCTTTCCCTGTGTGATAAATGAAGGTGTTAAATTTTCTAAAGGGCCAGCTTCTTTACTAAACTTTCGTACCACTAGACAACCATTTCCGTCCGAAGTATATTCGGTCTTTTCCGGAGGCTACTCATGAATACACAGGCATTGAGTCATCTACAACTTCACGCATCTCCCAAGTGACTTGTCTGGAGCATTTTAGCGTCATTGGAGTCATTGACGACTATTGGTCACATGGGAGGTGTGGCGGAGGGTAGAAAAGTGTCTTCTTCGTTGTTGGGTTAATTTAACTCAACAGACAATTACTCAGCTAAACTATTACTGTATAAGGCATTTACAGTTACAGTAACATACATTTTCTTACAGTCTCTATGTCTGCCCAAATATCTGAACCCATTAATCTGTGTAGGCCTACAGAGCAGCAAGTAGCCTATCTATTCTTTTAGTTGTTTGGCTTTTAGTTGTTTTGCTTGTCAACAGAATTTAATGTCATTCTACTTCCATTTGTAAAAGTGGATTGAAATCTAGATACATCAACACAATAATGAAACTAAATTTCAAATGGAATTTTAGCACAGCAAAATTATTAAATTGTATTAAGCAAGTCAAGGAAAGGCAAGTTGATTTATGTAGTGCATTTCATACACAGGGATAGGCCTAATTCAATGTGCATTACAAAAACAAACAATAATAAAAGCATAAAAGGGCATAGTTTTAAAGTAGTTTTAATAAATAAAATGGAATAATTAAAAAACATAATAGACATAAAGTAGAATAATTATGGCTATGGTTAGCAGACACTTTTGTCCAAAGCTACTTACAGAATAGCCTAGTTAAAAATTGACAGTTGTTTGTTAAAAAAGCCTACATTAAAGCTGCAGTTGGCAAGATTTTTTTGATCATATTCACTGAAACCGACACCATGCTCCGACAGAACAACATAAATTAGCAGGTTTTCTGCTTTCTACTTCTACCTCCACCTAGAGCCTGTTATTTGTTTTACAGCTCCCGGTTCTTCTGGTCCAATCAGAGCAGGGCTGTGTGAGATCTGACTGTCAATCACAGTTTGGTGCAGTCTGGTGCGCACTGACAAGCAGAAACTCGATGAGAGGGTGCTCGGTGGTAGTGGGGGAGGGGCATGAGAGTTGCAAACATTATACATTTTGGATAAGTCCCCTCAATCTGTCAGACTTGCCAACAGCAGCTTTAAGCAAAAAAGTATAATGCTGATGGTAACAATAACAATATCAAATATTGTCAAATATTTAAATAATGAAAATAAAGAAAATCCATAAATATACAAACCATGACTATAAATTAATTAAAGTTAAAGAAGCCCTATGCAGGTCTGGTTATTCCTTCGCTGTTTCTGGGTTTTTTTTGCTGGATTTGGGCTCGCATTTTTCACGACATAGCTCCCCCTGCAGCTTCGGTAGCAAGTGACTGCTACGCTAAACCCCCACTAAGAAACCAAGCTAACCACATACAGGGCTCACAATAAAACGGTCGAGCAAACACTTTGTTCAAGAGACTATCAAACCATTACAAAAACGAAGTTCACCCAAGGGTAGGCTACTTACAATTTCAACAGCAACAAAGCCAAGTCGGCGTCCGTTTTGCAGTTTTCTTAGAAACGACAATCTGACTACATTTTCGAGGCGCGATTGGATACTTCCGCCAAAGACTTTCTAATGTGGAGACACAGCACTCAAAAAATACTCCATAGAAATGCATGGGGCTAGTTTGTCACGCCAATATGGCCGTTGTCTACACATATCCCACCCCTTCCTCGGCAAAAACGTCGACATGTGAATACATTGAGCCAATCATATGGTGTGTTGTGAAGACATCGTGCCAATCATGTGTTTTGATCTCGCCGCTGGAGCAAGACTGGTGTTGTGAAGCCTTGCGCACGCGCATTTCTGCCGAATTGGATGCCCGACGAGTGCCCAAAAAGCGTTGTCAAATGGCCACTGAGTGGAGGGACTTGCCTAAAAGGACTTTGCTTCCGCTGAGTCACATCCGGATTTACCCGGTCCGGGTTCAGAAAGTTGCATATTCGGTTTTTCCGCGGAGAAACGATAGAGGGAGACAAAGCACCCACCAAACAACCCAGAAAGTCTTGTAGAACCATCAGAACGACCCTCATCCTGCATAATTAAGGTCATTTTTGCTAAAATTGTTGCATAGGGCTTAATTAATTTAAAGTCTCAAAACAAGGCTAACCTTTAAAGACATGAAACTTAGGGTTGACACTGATTAAAATCAACCCTGTTAGTCTGAAAAGTAACATAATCTATCTGAAAAGTAACAGGAATGATGGTGACAGAGTTGAGTAATTATGACCGCTGCGCAGCGAAGCGGCGGTCATATAGGTTTAGTCAGATTTTTTCTTTTTTTTTTCTTTTTCGCATGTCCAAATTTCCGTCAAGGATTCCCGGGACACTGTAAGACCGGGGTACACGAAACTTGGTGGGCATGTAACCCCACATGGATAGCATGGAACCTCCTGTTTTCGTTTTGATCTGTTGATCTGTTGATCTGCTGGACTGGACCCCCCGAAAGGAGGATAGGGCAGACACAGTTTTCTGTCAATATCTCGAGAACCGTAGGGTTTAGGAGGACCATTTTTTTTGTATGTTGATTTTAAAGGGCCATGTCAACCCATTCCATAACCACTCATTTCATGTATAGCGCCACCTAGTTAAACACAAAAAGTAAAAATGAGGTGTTGTAATCGCAGGTATCTGTGACCTAACATAGTCAAAACTGCAAATGAAATTGGAAGTGTAGGATCATTATGACACCCTCTGAATGCACGCCAAGTTTCGTGGAACTCCGTTCATGGGGGGCCACACAATAAATTAATTTATGTTACTATACATCAACTGGCCTCTAGGTGGCGGGAGACAGTTTTCTGTGAATATCTCGAGAACCGTGGGGCCTAGGTGGTCTACCTTTTTTTTTTGTATGTTGGTCTTAAGGGGCATGTCAACCTATCCCATTACCACTTATTTCATGTATAAGCCACCTAGTTAAAAAATGAAAAAGCAAAACGTTTTCATCACAATATCTCTGGCTGACATGGTCAAAACTGCACGAAATGAAAGTGTAGGATCATTATGACACCCTCCGAATGCATGCCAAGTTTCGTGGACTTTCGTTCATGGGGGGCCTTACAATAAAATAATTTATGTGTACATTTAGTGACCGTACACCAACAAGGATTCCCGGGACACTGAAAGACCGGGGTACACGAAACTTGGTGGGCATGTAACCCCAGATGGATAGCATGGAGCCATCGCTTTTCGTTTTGATCTGTAGCCCCCCCGCTGAACTGGACCCCCCGAAAGGAGGGTAGGGCAGACACAGTTTTCGTACATATGACACATACTCACACAGTAGACATATATTCGCATGCATGCACATGCACACACACAGGCACATAAACAGGTAAACACACAAGCACATGCACATGCACGCACACACACCCACCCACACACCCACACACACATAAACATAAACATGTACATGCACACAATTCAAGAATTTCTCAGAATTATGAACAGGCAAGATGGGGGTGGGGTTGTATAAAATGTATATTACATGTGAAATCTATGAACTAATCATGTTTTGGTACTTGGTACTACTCTCACTGGTATCTGCTAGACAGATACCAGTGAGAATTGAGTGTGTTTAATGCAATTCAGTGAGACAGTTAGAATCATATATGCCTTTCAGCGTGACTTATTTTTGTGGAAAATGTGCTGGACTGGGCGGCGCTCATATTTTGTACCGCTCTGCGGTACATCTAGTTTGCTACTAGCTACAGTCCCAGGAACCCAACCTATGTATTGATAATGTTGTCAACCATAAATAATGTTTAGGATGTACATATTAATTTAAGTGTTCGGAGGCTATGAAGACCCCCTATGATTGACATAAAATACAACTTTCAAATAACAGAAGACTTGTCTTCACATAGTTGGAATCTTGGTACAAAGATGAGGACAGGCCAAACACCTCTAAGCCAGTAGATGCTGGGAATTTCAGTGTCATTCAGTGATTGCATTGAGGACACAACCTTCCTCTCCAGCACACGAGGAGGTAACTGATCATGTTTCTTAAGTCCACAGTCAGCACAGTCATTTCACTGAACACACCTCAGCCTCTTTGTATCTGAACCAGGGAGCATGCAGGCCCAATACTCAATGTCTATATTCAAGACAGTGTGTAATGCAAATAGGAAAAACATTTTTCCCAGTGAAAATGTAATTGTGGACGTCACCTCAGTTGTGGGCTTGTCGTCACTTTTGTCATCACGTTATTGTAGTCCATGTGGACTTGCATGTCCAACCATTTTAATGTGAACTGTCTGTTTTTGTCACTTGAAAGCTGCATATCCTTCTTTCACAAGCATCTTACACCATACTAAGCAAATACAGTTGTTTTTAATAAGCGTATGTTTTAACCTTTGTTGTGGCGTCCATGTTTTTCACACATTCCGACGGCAAAGCACATGGACTCCGGCAGTTGGAAAAACAACGTAATCACGGGGGCGGCCCCTAATATTCCCAGAAGGCCTGAACCACACAGTCATTTTCTGTACTAAATACTTTACTCCAACTTCACTCCAACTATAAAGACCAATTAAGTACAATAATGGTGTGCCTGTGGAAACACAATTTTAATAATAATCCAGTGAAATACCATCTAGTCTTTAAAGGTTATGCTAACCTGTAATAATCTTTTATATCCCTTTTTTCTATTTTCATTTTTTTTCTTCACTGAAGACTGACCTACACTAAGACTTACAATAATGACAGTGTTAGGGGTTAGAGATGAGGGAACCTGGAGTTCTGACATTTATGCGCTTCAAAAGAGGTTGATGACATGACTGATTCAGTTTATAATGAACATGTGGTGCAGTGGAAGAGCTTACACTGGTCCTTATAACCCTATTGTACCATTTGTCCTTCAACATCATTTTTTAAGCAACCATTTCTTCTTGAAGCCACTACAGTAGAAGCCCTCAGCTCACCTGAGGTTGCGGGTCTGTTTGTGAGTTGAAGTAGACCTTTTTTTAGTATAAGGGTCAGCTATAAAAAGCATTGTGGAATTGGGGTTTGCCTTACATGAAAGGGGTCACACCCACGTGTGCACGCACATACAAACACAAACACACACACACACACACACACACGTGCACACGTGCACAATGCTTTGATAGGCTGCATCTTAGCATCTTTGTCACTGATAAATACACATCTTACACATTAAAAGTCTCAGCTCTCAGCTCACTTTTACAGCTTCCATTCACTGTCTTAGCTCAGTGGAGCACAGAAAGGTCTAGGGTAAGTGTAATCCATGATGCGGGTATTAAAGGATTAGCTATTTATAACTTGAGATCTCAAGAGGCCTACAGGTGTACATAAAATTTAGAAAGTTTGAAAATTTGAAAAGCCTGACATTTAAACCTACTGAAATGTTCTTTCTTTCTCCTCCTGATTCTCCTACCCCCCAAATAAGAAGCAATAACAATTGATTGAAAAGGAAAAAAGAGTATTTTGGGTTTAGACAATAGAAGGGCTATTTATCAAGATATTAAAAGAAATACAAGGAAATGGTCAACATTATTGATGGTAAATTGAGCTCAATTAGGCTATGTCAAGGAGAAATAGAATAGACAACTGAGAAATCCCATTTAGATGTGTCCTTTCCTATGGGCTGCTTTGTTCATGAGTGGATAAAAGTGATAATAAAACTCAAAACCTAGCAAAAGACAAAGTGTAGGGTGAGGTAGGGAGCTAAATTCTATCACCCATAGGCTACTCACAAATTCCACTGGTAAAAATGGTGACTCACTATTGTTTATTTTCACATGTGGTTGGTAGTTGTATGAACTGTAAACCAGTGTGAATGAAACAGTGGAGGTCTACTGGTTAGCGCTTCGGACTTGTTACCGGAGGGTTGCCGGTTCGAACCCCGACCAGTAGGCACGCCTGAAGTGCCCTTGAGCAAGGCAATTAACCCCTTACTGCTCCCCGAGCGCCGCTGTTGTTGCAGGCAGCTCACTGCGCCGGGATTAGTGTGTGCTTCACTTCACTGTGTGCTGAGTGTGTTTCACTAATTCACGGATTGGGATAAATGCAGAGACCATTTCCCTCACGGGATCAAAAGAGTATATATACTTATACTTAAATGTGAGCCTATAAACTCATGAGAGGGCCCAGTCATTTCAATCTGTTTGCGCCCAAACCCTGACATCTAGAGGATGAAATACATTCCTACACAATGCTGTATTTAAAAATGTCTGTGTAGGCCCACAGCTTTGGTGATGTTAATGAGGCAACTAAGGGGTTGTAGGGTGCATACACCTGTAAGTGTGATTTAGCTTAATGACTCACCGTCAATTCAGTTGTCTACTGGTCTAAAGTGCGTTTTGCGGAGTTAACGACACGAAGTTCCAAACGTCAGTTGTGTCTTTAAACATTGTGTGCGTTAACATCAGCATTCACAACAGATTAATATGTCTGGCAGAAAGATTAAGGCCATTTTAATGAATGTTCCTGAGCGTGAGTTAATGGGTAATATTATGTTGCAAGAGACTGGTGAGCCATTGCTTCCTGTTCATGTAAATATTGTTAAATTAAAGCGCACGAACGGCGGCGTTTACATTACCGCTGAGGACAGGAATGAAGCCGTCAAGAAAAGACAGCTGGCTAATGCCAAGGAACGATTAAGGGTAAGTGTGCATGTCTGTTAATTCATCAGCCCAAAACTATAAATTAGCCAGTACCTCTCAGGTGTGTTGCGCAGCTTTCAAAGATTATCCTATAGGCCTACCCCATTTGATTTTGATGCTAAATGTAGCAATGTCGCGCTTGCCATCTGATAATGGATATATCAACGAACTAAACGAGGCATGTACATAGGATGTTTCTGTAATATAACCAAGAAGTTCTGATAAAATGCTGATACATGGTAACAATGCTAAAAATGGTCATGTAAGGCCAAATCATGCATTGTTTGGCACAGCATGGCTTTGACTGCCTAATACTCTGTTACTGTTGACTGACTTTCTCTCTTGTCTCAGGTGAAGAGCCTAAACGCCATGTTCTCTCACCTGAAGCGCATAGTGCCAGTGATGCCACTTGGCCGCAAGCCCAGTAAAGTGGACATGCTGAAGGCAGCCACTGAATACATCAGACTATTGACTGATGTGCTCCGGGACACTTGTGTGAGTGAAACTGATATTGGCAGACCCCCCCCTTCAGTAATGAATAGTGTTGAAGTCTTGGAAATGTAGTTCTAACAACGTTTAATTTTGAAGTTTAATATGCTCTCATTTTGGAACTTAAAGAGTAGGCCTAGGCTAGGCCTATGGTTTGTTATCCACGACTTGGAACCCTTACTAGCATTCACCACTGTATTCTACATTTGCCAACTTTCAAATGTAATCTTTGAAATAACGTGCTTAAATATAATTCTTGTTATGTCATACCTGTATGTCAGCAATTCAAATACAAATCATTTTACAGACAGAATTAATGTGCTGAAAATGGTCCTGTCTACCGATACTGCCTGCACAGATAATCATTTAAATTTGTAGGAAACGTAACTTGAACATGCCTTCTATTTTAACCTATTTTTACCTGAGGATATTATTCTTTACTAAAATGTCTTGCGATTGTTTCAACAAAGGACCGAGAAACTCCAGACAACATCCTTGAAAGTGGAAACAGTCTAGGCCTACCAGATACAGAAGATAGACTCTCTGCTGTTTGGACTGTGGATGAGGTTGGTTTTCCTAATGTCAGATATAGTCATATTTACTTCAGCGCGTTGTGAATATGCAATGGGATTCAAAAGGTAACATAAGTTAAATCCAGAAGGCAAGTCACTTATCTTATGATTTAAATGGAACTGCACACATAGATTTGAAGTTGTGCATATGTGCAGTGCACTTGATGACCTTCAGGGCATCATTGAGCAATTTTACATTTACAATTACTTGTGAACTACATCACGATTATCCAAAACGTCTCACTGCAGTCAAAAGTGAGCTGTGTATAAAGCGCAGTCCAAGTGCACTCTGTATAAAAGTCAGGATTTAGCAACAGCATACTAACACAATGTACTATTTTATGTCTACTCCTTCCCCATCTTGACCTTGACCTCATTCTCAGATACTGGACTCCATGTCCAGCACTGTGCCCAATGAAGTTGTATCTGCTCCAGTTGTTGCAGAAGGGTTCCAGTTTCACGATCAAAAGCCTAGTGGCTTGGTGGTGCACTGTGTGAAATCTGCTTACCAGTACATTGTTCAGTTTGCCCCAGTGGACCATGCCACACTTCAGCCCACGTGTTCCACTCACCCAGATCTTACAGCTCAACTTCAGATCCAGCCTCAGCTTCAGCTTCACCTTCAGCCTCAGGCTCGTTAGAATCCCTGCGCTTCATGTTTTTGTGAATATTTTTTTTTTTTAACCATTTATTGGAAGACAGTGTAACATTGCTTGCTAGTCGTGTCTGCCTTGTGTATGTTTCTGTACCTTGTCCTTTCCAAAGTGAGGGTTTAAGGTCTTGGGATGGTGTATAACAAACATTTGCTTTCACAAAAACACTGTTTTATTTGTGTTTATGATATTAATACACTGGGATATGAAATGGACACGGGATGTTTCTAAGTATGGGAATGTATAAATTATTTTAATAACAATATACAAAACAATTTTGGTGATGGATATACCTATTTTTTTTAGGTGGGGGGAAAACTCCATAATAAACCTCACTAGCATGTAAGTTGGGATGTCACCTTTCCTTTTTTTTACAGTAGCAGTACATCAGAAGACCAGATGGGGGAGCTATTTGTAATACGGTACTCATAGACACCACTGCAAGGTTCTGATAGCCTACGTGAAATATTTATCTTGTCAAGAAAACTGCATGTCATTGCATATCCATTTTATGTGCTCTGGGACAACAAGCGTGTGAGGGGAAATGCAGAAATTTCGTAATGATGTTACTGTAGCCATTTCTTGATAGTGATAGCTGAAGGACGGAGATGCGGTGGATGTTTGGTTCAGGGATACACGCAGGTCAAAGCGTTGGCAGGCGTGGCGGTGGGCTGGACTAGGCTGCAATGAACGACGACAAACGGGGGATGTGCAGCGAGCGGGAGACATTAAAATATCAGGAATCAAGAGGGATATAGCAACTTATTATTTTGAAATACAATATTATTTCCGAACTTTTTATTTTATCAATGCACTGTTCTATATAATTTAGAACTGCCTATTATTTTCTTAAACATAGGCGTAGTCTAAAAGCAGCTATATGCTCAGAGGACAAGGCGTTGGAGAATGCTGTAAGGTAAGGTGTTTACAAAGCTGATTTTATTTTGTACAGCACAAGCTGCGCATAAAATTGCAAAGTGCAGATTATGTTTATCGCACATTTTATTTGAAGTGGAAATTTGCTATAGTAGGATATCCGTTTAGATATATAGAAGGAAATTTTCTTGAAATGTATTGTCAGTATTGTAGCCTAATCTACACATTGCCATTCAGTCACAAGGTTTAATATCACAAAATGGTGCTTTGCACAAGCCTACACCTCCCATCGTAGGTGGGAAGGAAGTCAATCTTGAACATCCATGCAAAGACCATGACGTGAAGCTGGACAAAACGCTGAACGAATGTCTCATTGACCCTATCTATGAAATAGAAAATAGACAAATTTTTGGATGGCTTGTGTTCACTATCATATCCTGCTTGTGTTGGAGGTTAGAAGGGCTAATTGTCCCAGGCCTAAATAACGCCAGGTATCTATTAAATAGGTTTGGAGGCCTGTAGGCAATGTTGTAGTGATCTTTGTTGTGTGTTAACACACGGGTTTAATGCTATTGAATTGTTCTAATTCAGCTAAAGGGCTGAATGACAGAGAGCTCCATCAAAGCGTGCAGGACTAGACATTATTAATAGGCCTAGTCAACGATTAAATCTTTAGGAATCTTATTTATCTTATGTGCTTCACTGAAACAAGATGATCCTTGTGAGAACGAGGGCATATAGCTGCAAAACGAACATCGTGTGCTTAAATGTATGAAGCACATCACTCTGGTGATGCAAGTAGCGCATTGTCGGCGAAGACATAGACCTAAGTGCATTTAGCCTATGTTGCAAACCAAGATTGATCTCCCATGCAATATGATACGAACAGCGAACATTAGGTTGAATGCAGATGGCAATTAGTTAAATCCCTGGCTACGTCCTGACCATGGTGTGGAGGAGAGTGGTGCTGATGTTGCAGCGGTGCCCGTGTTGTTGCTAGGCAGCCATGCGCAGGCCATGGGGTGGGAGAAGAGGATTGAACAAGGAAAGGCTCCACAGCATGATTTATGAGTCAAGGAATTTGCAGATGTCAGAGACGTTGGTTATTTGTAGCCTACATTTATTTTAATGTCTTGCAGGGGGAAATATCAGCAGGATTGGGGTAGCCTTTTTGGTAACGCGACTGGCTACAACTGTTAACTGGCGGTTCTGGGAAGCCGGTGGTAATAAAAATAAAAAAAGCCGGTGGTTGCACAGGAATTATGCTGGTTTTTCAAGGGAGATTTTAAGTCCAAAGGGAGGTGGGTGTGTAGGGATCAGTGACGTGATCATCACAGCATCTGTTCCTGGCATGAGCCCCCTTGCTCCCGCGTGAGGGCTCATCTCCTCCCTGGGCGACCCAGCCCTGTCTGGAAAAGGACTTCTGCTCAGTACCCTGGATTACTTGGAGCTCTTTTGACCATTCTCTCGCATATGTGTTGTAGGCTGCTAGACGTTTCATGTTTTTATGATTTTACCACCAAATAGACTAAGCGCATTCACTGTCTTCATACACTTTTAGTTCCTGTATTTATGGGGGAGACAGATTTGTGAATGACCGTGACTATCAGACAGAGAAGCTATTTACATGAGTTAGCCTTTCACATTGACCCTTCAGGTCATTAGCTGAGATAAAGCTAACTTGATTTAAGCATGCTTTTTACACAACAAGCCTTTTGTTATAATGCGTTCCATCTTCCATTTGTGCAACACAATAACAATAACAAAACCATAATAATAATATAGGTTAAGTTCATCTTAAACTAAAGCAAGATTGTATTCTATCCTGTACAACATGGGTTGCATTCTATCCCATACAGTAGCCTACACCCAAGAAAGAATGAATGATCATTACAAAAGTAGGCTATATTAGCCAGGAAAGTAAGAATTCTGTATGTATTTCAGCCTATAAGAAAGATAAAAATGTCTGACTGGACATTAGAGAATTCCTTTTGGCTTGTAATTTCTATCGCGTCTCAGCATTGTTCCTCTCATTGATGAAGACCGGCAGTATCGCACATTGCTCTGATTAGAGTGTGCTCTGACAAAAATCAATCAAGCGTTACTTATGCAATTATATACCACTCAGTCATAAACGTCTCCCTCCAGTTGCTCCGTTTTAACAAAATTACTTAGGCTGGATCAGAGAATGGGCTTCCTTTCATCCAGACCTATGTAAAAAGAAAAATCAATAAAAAAGACAAGTGCATGCACATACAAGGATGCTACTGGGTTACTTAACCCTCTTATTTTTCTTCCTAGACACTGGTAAACAGGAAATACTTGACAGAACTCTGCCGCTGATTCAGGGGCTTCATCCTCTGACACACACACACACACACAGCTTTTAGGGGGGTGTTGTATTGGGAGTATGTCAGTGTGGGAGCTCACCTATCAACGCCCCAATCATTACTAGCCTCCCCAGAGAGTCCGCTGCTGTCAGACGGGATCCTACAGCAGATGTGGCCCCATCCATTCACTCGCACATAGACTATGTCTATGATGAAGTGGGATTCATGAACACAGACAAACAATCAACACGTTTAGTTACTTTCACACCAATAGATTCTTGTGATGTATGTATGTGATGTGTGATGTATAGAGGTGATAATTGCCTAAAATGTGATGATTCATCATGATATTTGAGCCACATTATACAAAATTATTGCAATTCTTTACATTTTACTATACAGTGTTGTGATTTTATTCTGTGATATATTGCAATTAATTTTCCCTGTATATTATTAATTAACTACAAGTTCTAACAAAAACAAACATAGCAAAACAATCATTTCAACTCATTTGAATCTTCATATTTGTGTACTGTTAGTGTGAGGTGTTTGTAAATGTGTTTGAATGGAGGTTTGGAATGACAAGTAAACTAGTAATGAGGAAAAAAATAATGTAAACACAAATTGACCCAATGTTTTCAGAGTAGACACATTTCAA